>NC_084584.2:20095000-20232500 GCF_033978685.3 Nerophis lumbriciformis | reverse complement strand
GATTTACAAACATACAGTATGATCCTACGTCACTGACTCACAAGTTAGATTTACAAACATGACAGTATGATGCAATGGCACCCCCTCAGAATCGCAAAAACCACACGGCTAGGAGACACCGAGAGTAACAAGCGGTGGAAAAGGATTAGAAAGGACAGATTTTAAAATATAATAGTTTAAAATATATATATATAAAGTGTAGAGTGCCATCTCCGAGTTGGGGAGAGAATCTTGACCCATGTGGAGAAGTTCAAGTACCTCGGAGTCTTGTTCATGAGTGAAGGAAGAGTGGATCGTGAGATCGACAGGCGGATCGGTGCGGCGTCTTCAGTAATGCGGACGCTGTATCGATCCGTTGTGGTGAAGAAGGAGCTGAGCCGGAAGGCAAAGCTCTCAATTTATTGGTCGATCTACGTTCCCATCCTCACCTATGGTCATGAGCTTTGGGTTATGACCGAAAGGACAAGATCACGGGTACAAGCGGCCGAAATGAGTTTTGTCCGCCAGGTGGAGATAGGGTGAGATTTAAAATTGTTTGTAATATTATTAATACCTTCCAACTTACTGTGTATCTGCTTTGTCGTATTTCTCTGCGTCAGGACTCACACATGGTGACGGTGCCATGGTTAAAGGCCTACTGAAATGCGATTTTCTTATTTAAACGGGGATAGCAGGTCCATTCTATGTGTCATACTTGATCATTTCGTGATATTGCCATATTTTTGCTGAAAGGATTTAGTAGAGAACATCGACGATAAAGTTCGCAACTTTTGGTCGCTGATAAAAAAGCCTTGCCTGTACCGGAAGTAGCAGACGAGTAGCGTGACGTCACAGGTTGTGGGGCTCTCACATCTGCACATTGTTTACAATCATGGCCACCAGCAGCAAGAGCGATTCGGACCGAGAAAGCGACGATTTCCCCATTAATTTGAGCGAGGATGAAAGATTTGTGGATGAGGAAATTGAGAGTGAAGGACTAGAGGGCAGTGGGAGCGATTCAGATAGGGAAGATGCTGTGAGAGGCGGGTGGGACTAAAACAGTAAATAAACACAGACATATATATACTCTATTAGCCACAACACAACCAGGCTTATATTTAATATGCCACAAATTAATCCCGCATAACAAGCACCTCCCCCCTCCCGTCCATATAACCCGCCAATACAACTCAAACACCTGCACAACACACTCAATCCCACAGCCCAAAGTACCGTTCACCTCCCCAAAGTTCATACAGCACATATATTTCCCCAAAGTCCCCAAAGTTTCGTATGTAACATGCACATAGCGGCACGCACGTACGGGCAAGCAATCAAATGTTTGGAAGCCGCAGCTGCATGCGTACTCACGGTACCGCGTCTGCGCATCCAACTCAAAGTCCTCCTGGTAAGAGTCTCTGTTGTCCCAGTTCTCCACAGGCCAATGGTAAAGCTTGACTGTCATCTTCCGGGAATGTAAACAATGAAACACCGTCTGTGTTTGTGTTGCTGCAGTCGGCCGCAATACACCGCTTCCCACCTACAGCTTTCTTCTTTGCTGTCTCCATTGTTCATTGAACAAATTGCAAAAGATTCACCAACACAGATGTCCAGAATACTGTGGAATTTTGCGATGAAAACAGATGACTTAATAGCTGGCCACCATGCTGTCCCAAAATGTCCTCCACAATACGTGACGTCACGCGCTGACGTCATCATACCGAGACGTTTTCAGCAGGATATTTCGCGCAAAATTTAAAATTGCACTTTAGTAAGCTAACCCGGCCGTATTGGCATGTGTTGCAATGTTAAGATTTCATCATTGATATATAAACTATCAGACTGCGTGGTCGGTAGTAGTGGGTTTCAGTAAGCCTTTAAAGTTCGACAAGTATCCAGTGTGTCGACCCAGATCAGTCTGCTGATGTAAGCGTTTGTTGTTATGGAGCTCTTCATGTTCTTCTTGGGCTCCTCCATGACCTGGTCCCCTTTGGAGTTATTTCACCTTTAAAAGTCATTTAGCTTTAAATCTACAAAAACAATCTGCTGTAAAGGCTTATTTTGTTAATAACAATATTAATCAAAAATACCATTACTGGATCCATTTGGGATTTTCCTTGCATTTGATTGCTCCTTTGGGAACAATCTACTTTTTTTTCTCTTGTCATGGCTTTTACAGTCTTCTCCAGTGAGGAAGAGTGAAAAGGGGTTAGAGGATTGAAAAGGGGGTGGACGACTTAAGTGTGTTCATAAACTTGAAAGTGTAGTGATTATATATTGATTAATTGATTAAACCACCATGTGTTGTGAATTATGATTCATAATTTGTCCAAAAAGTGCAGAAAAACACTGGAACTCTTCCTTAATATTGCATACAATTTAATTAAAATGTAGTTTTAATTAAACCCTCACAAGATGTACAGTATATGTAATCACAATATGTCCACAAAGTGCCAAAAAACAGCAACTCAGCTGAAACATTGCAAAAAAGTTTAGTTGTTTTTTCTAGTAAAAAAAAACATCAAATTTGTTCTTAGTAAAAATTCTGAATACGCCAGTTGCAGTGTTGTATATTTATTTAAACTAAAAGACAAAAAATCACTAACGTTCTTGTGTTCTTCTGCTGTGGCAAACAGTCCTGCTCACAATAGTCCACGTTCCATGTCGAACGACGCAGTCCTCTTGTTGAACACAAAATACACAATACCCTACATGAACGTACAAAAAAACCATGAGACTTCATCCATTTTGCCAGACAAGCCACATTTATCTATACCTGCTACCTATACCCAAACACTCTTAAATGGACAAAATGAATTAGAAAACAATGACATTTTTCAGCCAACCATCTAATAACAAATCTAATACTGAAGAAATGACAGGGAAAATACTTATAATAATTCTAATGACTATGATAATAATTAGATTCATTCAAACCGTAAATTTCCTTGAATTAATCCAGTAATAAAAAAGTAAATTTCTCAACCACAAGTTGTATATTTCACCTACAATATGTCCAAACAGTGCAAAAAAGCAGTAACTCTGCCTGAACATTGAATACAATTTTAATTGAAATGCAGTTTTAATTCAATCCTCTCATGTTGTTAATTTAATCCACAATATGTAAAAAAAAATTAAATAAGTAAAAAAACAGTACAACTCAATACAAACTAAATATTGCATGCATTCTTTATTGAAATGTGATTTTAATTAAACTCTCACATGTACATTTAATATACATTTTCTCCAAAAAGTGCATTCAATTGCAATGAAAATTTAGTTTGAAGTAACCAAACCCTCATATATTGTGTATTTAAACCATAACTCGTCAAAAAAGTGCAGAAAAACAGTACAACTCTACCTAAATTGTGCATACAATTTAAACTAAAATATAGTTTTAATTTAAAACTGTGTGTTGGCATTAATTAAACCCACGCATTTTGTACATTTTAATCCATAATATTTTGATTTACACATTTAAAAACATACTCAAATTACAGACACGTCCTTACACCTAAAAGATGACCATTTTTGGTTTTACTGGAGTATTTCAAAATATATAACACATTTCCTCATTATTAGTAGTATCATTACATTGCATGTGAATACAAGATAATTGAATTAAAAGTGATTATATACATTGATGTAAATGGGTATAAACTAGGGATGTCCGAAAATGGCTTTTATTCCGATATTGTCCAACTCTTTAATTACCAATACCAATATCAACCGATACCGATATCAACCGATACTGATATATACAGTCGTGGAATTAACACATTATAATGCCTAATTTGGACAACCAGGTATGGTGAAGATAAGGTCCATCCATCCATCCATCCATCTTCTTCCGCTTATCTGAGGTCGGGTCGCGGGGGCAGCAGCCTAAGCAGGGAAGCCCAGACTTTCCTCTCCCCAGCCACTTCGTCCAGCTCTTCCTTTTTTTTAAATATTAATAAAATAAAATAAGATAAATAAATGAAAAACATTTTCTTGAATAAAAAAGAAAGTAAAACAATATAAAAACAGTTACATAGAAACTAGTAATTTATGAAAATTAGTAAAATTAACTGTTAAAGGTTAGTACTATTAGTGGACCAGCAGCACACACAACCATGTGTGCTTACGGACTGCATCCCTTGCAGACTGTATTGATATATATTGATATATAATGTAGGAACCAGAATATTAATAACAGAAAGAAACAACCCTTTTGTGTGAATTAGTGTCAATGGGGGGCGGGGGGGGGTTTGGGTTGGTGCACTATTTGTAAGTGTATATTGTGTTTTTTATGTTGATTTAATTTAAAAAAATAAAATAAAATAAAAAAACGATACCGATAATAAAAAAGCTGATACCGATCATTTCCGATATTACATTTTAAAGCATTTATCGGCCGATAGTATCGACAGGCCGATATTATCGGACATCTCTAGTATAAACTCTAACTATTCGTATAATATTGATAAACCAACACGTCTCCTGTGACATTTTAATGCATAATTTGTGTAAAAAAAAAAAGCGCAATTCTGCCTAAATACTGTCTAAAATAGTACATTATAATACAGTTTTAATTAAACGCTGCTTTATTTAAAAAAATGGACTGTTTTAAAATGGGTGCCGGAGGTGGGTAACACCAAGTGTATCTGATGAATAAAACTACCAATAAACAATTGTAATGTTGATGCTTTAATCAACTATTTTTAGCCTTTTTACAGAATGTCACATGGTGTGAAAATGTATCGTGATTTTTGTTTTGTGGTAATATTTTTCTCGTCAGTGGCGACTACGAACACCCCCATTTTAGCACGACATGTACTCGTCCATGGTTAGGGCTACCCCTGCTCGTCCCTCTTTGTCCGGTGGCAAAGGAAGGCCACGATAATAATGGCAAAAAATAGCGTTTTTCCCTCCCCCGAATGAGTTCTAGTTAAATGGTGGATCGGCGAGTGAAGACGCCAGAGAGTTGCAATTTAACGGACAGCAGAGCGAGAGCGACGGAAGAAAGGGTACAGTTTGTCCCCCCCCCCCCCCCCCGCAGAAAAGAAAACGATGGCTAGCTATCGCCAGTGGCATGCTAACGTTAGCTAGCTAGCGGGCTAACGCTAGTATATAGTAAACAACATTTACCAACGGCGTCATTTGCCTTTGCCTCTTCTATTTGCTGATGTGATACGTTACATTTGTGATAACTCACTATTTTTGCGGTGTCTATCGCAAGTGTTGTGGCTATTCGGTGTGCGCTAAACGCGGTAGCCACATTTGAGTAAACGTGGCTAGCTCGCTAGCCTAAGGTGGCATCCAAGCTGTGCACATCTGTAAGTCATCATGTCCTCTTTAAGTCCACTGACACCGATGCAGGTAGCCAGCTACCTGTTTATATAATTACTTTACAGTCTTAGAAGCAACCAGCTCACCTTTCAAATAAAAACTGACGATGATTTGGTGACCAAATCCTGGCGTGACAACAAGCAGAGTGTGCAGACCTGGGCCTCGAGTCAAAATCCACACCACCAAACTCGCCATTTTGACATGACCCGGAGCTAGATTGGACCCCGCCACCCGCAGGACTTCGTCATTTTTATTTTTATTTTTTTACATTTTCCCCCTTCCTCTCTTAGCATATGAGTCGGTGACATCACCGACAATAGTGTTAGCTAATGGCTGCCGAATCGGGGAGACTACTGGCGGGACAAGGAAAACGAAGCAAAGGTAGGAATGAACTTCACCCATCTACCCCCCCAAAAAATCAGCAGGATTCATCCATTACTGCGCTGCAAAGGGCTGCACTGGTGCTGTTATAGCAAACCCCTTTTCGGCTTCCCTCCATGATTATGTCCAACTTCACGACTGGTGGCTGTCTTTCACAAAGTGGATCTCCTGCTATCAGTGTTCCTTCAGCTCCTCATGTCTTCGTCTTTACCTGTCCTCCTCCCCTCATTGACCTTCTGCCTGTTTGCGGCCTCTCTCTCCCCCCTTTTCCCCCCCTTAAAAAGTCTACCAAGGCTCCATGACTACGATTTTAACAGCCTGGATGTACAAGCATCTTGTCCTCATGCCAGTCTGTCGCTTCATTGATTCCATCTCAACTGTTGGACTTGGACGCACTGAAAAAAAAAAAAAAAGAGGCCCTAGGTCTGAATAACTGCTCCACTCTGTCACTAAGGGGTGTTTGGCCAATCCTAATGGGATGCTCCTCTTGATTGTTGGTCCACTAATAGCATTGTGGTAGATAATACCGTATTTTCCGCACTATAAGGCGCACCGGATTATTAGCCGCACCTTCAATGAATGGCATATTTCATAACTTTGTCCACCAATAAGCCGCCCCGGACTATAAGCCGCGCCTACGCTGCGCTAAAGGGAATGTCAAAAAAACAGTCAGATAGGTCAGTCAAACTTTAATAATATATTAAAAACCAGCGTTCTAACAACTCTGTTCACTCCCAAAATGTACGCAAATGTGCAATCACAAACATAGTAAAATTCAAAATAGTGCAGAGCAATAGCAACATAATGTTGCTCGAACGTTAATGTCACAACACACAAAATAAACATAGCGCTCACTTTCTGAAGTTATTCTTCATTCGTAAATCCTTCGTCTTCGGTGTCCGAAGTGAAAAGTTGGGCAAATTTACGATCCACTGGCAGATGTTGGCGTCGTCTGGCGCTGCCTCCTCGTCTTAGTGAAGGTGTGTTCGCCTTCTGTCATCCATTGTTCCCACGCAGTTAGCAGTCTAGCTTCGAATGCCCTGTTGACACCAATATCTAGCGGCTGGAGGTCTTTTGTCAATCCACCCGGAATGACGGCGAGTATTGAATTAAGCGCGTAAGCGTGTCTCTTAATGTGCTGTTATGAGCTAGCAAATATAACAACTACACTACCCAGCATGCAACGATAGTTACGAGCATGCGCGGTAGCCCTGAGAAGCGTTGTATGCTGGCAGTTAGAATGTGGTTATGAGCACGCTGTGAGTAAACGTTGAGAACTCAGTTAACACGCCTCGTCTGCATTATTTATAATTAGACAGACAACACACTTAATAGGAGCCATTTTGGGGTCTTTACATAAACACACAAATGGAAATGAAACGTCACATATCCCAGCATGCACCGCGCGCTTCTTCTACGGGGAAAAAAGATGGCGGCTGTTTACCGTAGTTGCGAGACCTAAACTTTATGAAAATGAATCTTAATATTTATCCATATATAAAGCGCACCGGGTTATAAGGCGCACTGTCAGCTTTTGAGAAAATTTGTGGTTTTTAGGTGCGCCTTATAGTGCGGAAAATACGGTAATCCCTTTCCTCATCTCTTCTGCTTATTGTTTCTATTGCAGCTTCACAAATGAAGAGCCCAGAGAAGAAGAAGGCGAGGAAGTCCACGTCACAGGTAGTAAGCTTTGTTTTTATATGTCTAATAATGACCATTTGACGCAAAAGTCCATTGTTATGGTTTAGGGCTGAACAATTAGTCCAATTTTAATCACGATTGAATAGGCCTGGGCGATTCATCGATTTTATCAATGAATTTGAGTTAGGGCTGGGCGATATATAGATATAGCTTTTAGCTGCGGGCATTACACTGCATGCGTTTCCCACTCTTTCGTGTCTCTCCTTCTCACAGAGACATAAACAAGCGCACCTTCTTACATACGTCATGGTGCAACGTCACATGCCCTCCCCGAGCAGAGAGGTAGCTACATGGGTAACATTAGCTGTGATGCTAACTGTGCGTTGCGAGTGGTAATACGAGAGAGACAAGGTGCAAATCTGGTAACAAATGGAGGAATAATTAATTCCCAAGAAAAACAGCACAGGGTGCATCGTCTGGCGGTGGTTTGGCTTCAAGTGGGAATATGTTGAACAATTATGCGGCAAAAACGTTGCTACAAAAAAGTAGCAGCACTGCTAATTTGTAGCATCATTTGAAAAGATGCTACAAAGAATACAGAGAATGAAGAGTGCTTGTCAACATCTCCGTTCGGTGCCACACCCACAAAATGCAGAAGCAACAATTTCCAGATCAACACCGTATGAAAAAAAAATCAACAACAGAAGGAGATAACATCCGCAGGAACCTACCACAGAACGAAGGACAAACACTGTTCGATTTCCTATTATGCAGCTCATTTTTATTTGACAGTTTTTGAAATATCTTGTGTGACATCATGCACAAAAGTGCACTAATAGCTGGTTTTAAAATGTCTCTGACAATCTTGCACTTTCTGTTTTGGAAATGACATGAATGTTTGTGCCACTGCTTAATAACTGTTTAATAAATACAGTTTTGCTAATTTGACTTAGTTGGGATTTCCCTCTCTGCATGAAAGTTTAAAATGACCATATATTAATGCAGTATGAACAAGAATGTTTTAATGTAGAATCATCATACTGGTGTGATTATATGCATCAAGTGTTTATTAAAGGCTAAGGCGATATATCGTGTATCGTGACATGGCCCAAAAATATCGAGATATTAATAAAAGGCCATATCGCCCAACCCTAATTTGAGTTTTTTGTGGCAGATGGTTTTATTTATTTATTTTTTTAAAGGATGTTTTTTGCTTTTTTTCCCCCTGGAGTTTCCGTAGCTTCCGCTATAAAGGAGCGCTTTATAGCGGGGAAAATACAACTCTTAACAAGGCGAACAAGACTGCAATAACTAACAACAAACGCCTGCTTACTGTGGTGGAATCATTTACACAACGTACCATGTATGATGAGTAAAAAGTACAACTAAAGCAGTTGCTCTGCACATCGACAAAATGTACTTCACATACAATGGAAAAGCCTGCGTTTATCCACTTACTGAAACTATAGAGTCCTCTCAATGTTTTACTTGATTTGGTTGCGTACAATACTACCTTTTTATATACAGAGGTATTTTAAGTTTTATGTCCGCACTTTATTGATTGATTATTGGAATATTTTTAGATTTATTGGATTTCATTTATTTGCATGCAATGCTACATTTTGTTTACAGAACTATTTTATTCAAAGCAGAAGTATTGCCTTCCAGAGGAAGCTATTAATTTAGTTCTTTGAGATTTATTCCATACAAAGTGCAATTTACATCTGGTTTAAAAAGAACAACAATTTAATTTTGCTAAAAGTAAGATGCAGTGTCATTTCAAACTATTAGTTTTTAATAAAAGTGAAACTTGTTTTCAATTATTTCTGTCATTTGTATGTGTGGGTTTCTTTAAAAAGTAGGGGGTAAAACAAAAAAATTGTATATTACATTTTTTGTTAAAAAAATACAAATCAGAGGTTTTATTTTTGCACATTAAATCACGCACTTTCACAGCAATGGTGGCAGAAAAGCAACAGCGGCTCATCTTAAAGCCATGTGAAGCGGCCTCCGCCCACGCAAAAGGCAATTTTGTAGGGGTGTTCCGATCAAGGTTTTATGCTGCCGATTTCGATACCAATCACATGTTTTAGCTGTACATTTTTCAATATATATTTGGTGTATACCAAGTACTGGTATTTTTTGGTACTAGTTCCATAATTGGGTCAGTCCAGGAAGATCGTTAAAATTCTGGACTAATGCTACGCCTATATACTTTTTAATCCTGCTGGTAGTCGCTGTCACATTTATTCAGGTACCGCTGCATAGTATAAAAAAGACACGGCAGAACAGCCAATCAGAGTCGACCTTTACCGCCCTACCCCTGGTTAAAAATATGTAGAAGTAAACAGAATCATAGATTCACACGTCATTGGAATTGCGGATGGAATCAGTTTTCGCTAAAAACAATCTAAATGCGGAAAATCGCAGAAATTGGCGTAATGTGACTGAGATGCTATCATTGAAAAGAAAATGGTAAATCATGGTTACTGGAACTTCTCAGATTTTCTCTGTGCCTGCCTTCAGGACACGCGGCCAACCCAAACTACCAAACTAGATCCAAAATACAGAGCCGAACAGTTCCCAATTGACTTCTACGTGTCAGGTGATATTTGGTTTGCAAATTTGATGACTACTTGTCGTCCAAAAGCTGTGTGTAAAAACAATGCTACTACTGCTAAAAAGTTGTGGACGCCACCAATGGGCTACTTATATATTTATATATTTATAACTTGACAGCTTCTAATACTATAGTTGGATCACCAATGTTACAATAATAACTTATGCATTTTTGTGTGCACTTTTTACTTGAAGACATGTAAAGTCAAATGTATTATTGTTAAATTGTTCTGTTATAGTGCGTTTTCTTATTTAGTTTACTTTTATTTACAGTACTTGAATTGTAATAAAATGTTGAACTAATCTCTGGTTTGTTTCGATACTTTAAAACTGGCAGGTTAATAATGATGTAAAAAATGGTTATATTAATTGAGATTGATTACCGTATTTTCCGCACTATAAGGCGCACCTAAAAACCACAAATTTTCTCAAAAGCTGATAGTGCGCCTTATAATCCGGTGCGCCTTATATATGGGTTAATATTAATATTAATTTTCATAAAGTTTCGGTCTCGCAACTACGGTAAACAGCCGCCATCTTTTTTCCCCGTAGAAGAAGAAGAAGCGCGCGGTGCATGCTGGGATATGTGACGTTTCATTTCCATTTGTGTGTTTATGTAAAGACCCCAAAATGGCTCCTATTAAGTGTGTTGTCTGTCTAATTATAAATAATGCAGACGAGGCGTGTTAACTGAGTTCTCAACGTTTACTCACAGCGTGCTCATAACCACATTCTAACTGCCAGCATACAACGATAGTGACGAGCATGCGCGGTAGCCCTGAGAAGCGTTTCTCAGGGCTACCGCGCATGCTCGTCACTATCGTTGCATGCTGGGTAGTGTAGTTGTTATATTTGCTAGCTCATAACATCACATTAAGAGACACGCTTACGCGCTTAATTCAATACTCGCCGTCATTCCGGGTGGATTGACAAAAGACCTCCAGCCGCTAGATATTGGTGTCAACACGGCATTCGAAGCTAGACTGCTAACTGCGTGGGAACAGTGGATGACAGAAGGCGAACACACGTGACGTTCACCAAGACAGGGAGACAGCGCCAGACGACATACGCCACTATCTGCCAGTGGATCGTAAATGCCTGGGCTGATTCAGTCTCATCTGTGGTCCGAGCTTTCAGGAAGGCAGGAATTGTCACTGAACTAATAAACGGCAACGACACTGACTCCATTAATGACGACTTCGACGAGACGGAGCCGGCCATGTTGGATGCCGTATTCGCTCAACTGTTTAATTCGGACACTGAAGAGGAAGAATTCGAGGGATTTGTGAATGAGCTATAACTTCATAAAGTGAGCTTTATTTAGTGTGTTGTGTTGTGTGACATTAACGTTTGAGCAACGTTGAGTTATTGATATATTGTTATTGCTCTGCACTATTTCACGTGTTACTATATTGTGATTGCACGTTTGATTTACGTAACACGAGTAAATCAGCTGTTTATTCATTTTGGGAGTGAACGGAGTTGTCAGAACGCTGGTAAATTAGAATATTTTGAAAAACTTGATTTATTTCAGTAATTGCATTCAAAAGGTGTAACTTGTACATTATATTTATTCATTGCACACAGACTGATGCATTCAAATGTTTATTTCATTTAATTTTGATGATTTGAAGTGGCAACAAATGAAAATCCAAAATTCCGTGTGTCACAAAATTAGAATATTACTTAAGGCTAATACAAAAAAGGGATTTTTAGAAATGTTGGCCAACTGAAAAGTATGAAAATGAAAAATATGAGCATGTACAATACTCAATACTTGGTTGGAGCTCCTTTTGCCTCAATTACTGCGTTAATGCGGCGTGGCATGGAGTCGATGAGTTTCTGGCACTGCTCAGGTGTTATGAGAGCCCAGGTTGCTCTGATAGTGGCCTTCAACTCTTCTGCGTTTTTGGGTCTGGCATTCTGCATCTTCCTTTTCACAATACCCCACAGATTTTCTATGGGGCTAAGGTCAGGGGAGTTGGCGGGCCAATTTAGAACAGAAATACCATGGTCCGTAAACCAGGCACGGGTAGATTTTGCGCTGTGTGCAGGCGCCAAGTCCTGTTGGAACTTGAAATCTCCATCTCCATAGAGCAGGTCAGCAGCAGGAAGCATGAAGTGCTCTAAAACTTGCTGGTAGACGGCTGCGTTGACCCTGGATCTCAGGAAACAGAGTGGACCGACACCAGCAGATGACATGGCACCCCAAACCATCACTGATGGTGGAAACTTTACACTAGACTTCAGGCAACGTGGATCCTGTGCCTCTCCTGTCTTCCTCCAGACTCTGGGACCTCGATTTCCAAAGGAAATGCAAAATTTGCATGGTTGGGTGATGGTTTGGGGTGCCATGTCATCTGCTGGTGTCGGTCCACTCTGTTTCCTGAGATCCAGGGTCAACGCAGCCGTCTACCAGCAAGTTTTAGAGCACTTCATGCTTCCTGCTGCTGACCTGCTCTATGGAGATGGAGATTTCAAGTTCCAACAGGACTTGGCGCCTGCACACAGCGCAAAATCTACCCGTGCCTGGTTTACGGACCATGGTATTTCTGTTCTAAATTGGCCCGCCAACTCCACTGACCTTAGCCCCATAGAAAATCTGTGGGGTATTGTGAAAAGGAAGATGCAGAATGCCAGACCCAAAAACGCAGAAGAGTTGAAGGCCACTATCAGAGCAACCTGGGCTCTCATAACACCTGAGCAGTGCCAGAAACTCATCGACTCCATGCCACGCCGCATTAACGCAGTAATTGAGGCAAAAGGAGCTCCAACCAAGTATTGAGTATTGTACATGCTCATATTTTTCATTTTCATTCTTTTCAGTTGGCCAACATTTCTAAAAATCCCTTTTTTGTATTAGCCTTAAGTAATATTCTAATTTTGTGACACACGGAATTTTGGATTTTCATTTGTTGCCACTTCAAATCATCAAAATTAAATGAAATAAACATTTGAATGCATCAGTCTGTGTGCAATGAATAAATATAATGTACAAGTTACACCTTTTGAATGCAATTACTGAAATAAATCAAGTTTTTCAAAATATTCTAATTTACTGGCTTTTACCTGTATTAATAAAGTTTGACTGACCTATCTGACTGTTTTGTTGACATAGGTGCGCCTTATAATCCGGTGCGCCTTATATATGAACAAAGTTTTGAAATATGCCATTCATTGAAGGTGCGCCTTATAATCCGATGCGCCTTATAGTGCGGAAAATACGGTATTTATTTTTTTGCCATCTGGATCTGATAATCAGCTTGGAATAATCACAAATAAGGAAGCAATACAATTAAGACAATAAAAATGCATTTGTTACATCTTTATTTACACCAATTACATATAGTACCGATCAATACCTGTATCGATAAGGAATATCGATAATGGTATCGGTATCCATTAAATCCTAAAAATATACATCCCTAATGGTGAGTGGCCTTGACTGTTTAACAATATCAACACAATATTTAAAGTAGTTCCTTATTCTTTTTTACTATTTTCTAGTGTTGGAGCAAAACAAAGTCAATAGTAGGGCTGGGCGATATGGCCTTTTTTTAATATCGCGATATTTTAAGGCCATATCGCGATACACGATATATATCGATATTTTGCCTTAGCCTTGAATGAACACTTGATGCATATAATCACAGCAGTATGATGATTCTATGTGTCTACATTAAAACATTATTTTTCATACTGCATTAATATATGCTACTTTAAAACTTTCATGCAGAGAAGGAAATCACAACTAAAAAAAATCACTATTTTTTCATACCGTGTTGATCTGGAAATGTTTGCCTCGGCATTTTGATGGTGTGGGCGTGTGGCACCGAACGGAGATGTTGGCATGCGGAGTAAGCACTGTTCATTCTCTAGCAGGTGACTTTTCAAATGATGCTACATATTAGCAGTAATGCTACTTTTTATAGCAACGCTTTCGCCCCACACTTGACAAATTACGGTTGTCTGTTCGACATATTCCCACTTGAAGCCAAACCACCGCCAGACGATGGACCCCCTGCTGTTTTTTGGGGGAATTAATTATTCCTTCATTTGTTACCAGATTCGCACCTTCTTTCTCTCGTATTACCGCTAGCATCACAGCTAACGTTAGCCATGCTGCTACCTCTTTGCTGCGCGAGGGCGTATACGTATGTGACGTATGACGTGACAGTATGTAACGTGTGTAAGAAGGTGCGCTTGTCTGTCTTTGAGGAGACACAGGAAAGAGCGAGGAGAGGCTGTAGTGTAATGCCAGCAGCTAAAAGCAACTGCGTGAGAACGCATACTCGAATATCACGATATAGTCATTTTCTATATCGCACAGAGACAAACCCGCGATATATCGCGCATATCGTTATATCGCCCAGCCTTAGTCAATAGTACACTATAACTAAACAAAAGCAAAAACTATTATTACTCATTTAAACCCTTTGGTTTTTGCCCCCAAAATCCCTCCTGTGTGCATAAAATTATACCCCGAGTTTGTGAACATGAAGTACATGAATGATTTTGAGAGAATAAAATTCACTTCGATCACTAGTATCAACCACACACTGATACTACCCTACCCTTAATATCGACAGACACCACCAATTTTTAGATGCATCCACCTTTCTCTTATGTGTTTTGAACTGACTGTGACAATGCTGACAAACCAACAGTGATATTATTCTCTCCAACTCTTATTAATTTACTTGTTATTTTCCTGTTAATATCCGCTTACTTTTTGTTGTAACATTGTTCCAGCTACATTTATTAAACGTTATTGGGCACTTATTTCTTCTCTTGTTTAAAGTTAGCTAACCTTAGCTATAGGCATGCCTTCTCCTGGCAATCTCTCGATGTGCATGTAACTTGTTTAGATTCGTCCTTCAGTGATAAGAATACATAAGATACTATAAAATGCAGTTTATTTGCCACAATATGAGTGATAATTATTTGTTTAGGGTAGCAGCTTCATATTGTGTATGGAGACATAATAAGCTGCTCTTCGCTTGTCAACCATTGAGCATCGGCGTTTGTGGTCAGCATTAAAAGGCATTAATCAGCAATGGCTGATTGCATAGTTCTTCATGAAAGTCCCCCGATACCAATTGGTGGTCAATCGGTCTGCACATCCCTATCATTGTGTATGAGCACGGAGCTCCATGACCCCGCGAACAACCTCGCTTGCTGGCATTAACACGTTTTCCCTGGCTGCTACATCCACTTGCCTCATATCACTACCGTGGAGTCCTAAGCACGGCTGTTTTTAAACAGCAACAGTTGTCGACACCTGCACAATACGTTGTTTTGCTTGTCTTTTTGGAGACCCATTGGCAGGACTAACGGTTAGCCATTTTGCTAAATAGAGTGTGAACACACTTTCCGTCGATTGAAAACATTCCTCACCGGTTTTCTGGCGCAACATGCTCTTGGTTGGAATTCATACACCTCCTGCATCTGCGCATGTGTATGAATCCATGTAATGCGGATATGTAATTGTGCATTTAAAGACTCTTTCACGTGAGTACAATTGTTAAAGGGGAACATTATCACAATTTCAGTTCCCAGTGGCTTATTTTATTTTTCGAAGTTTTTTTCAAAATTTTACCCATCATGCAATATCCCTAAAAAAAAGCTTCAAAGTGCCTGATTTTAACCATCGTTATATACACCCGTCCATTTTCCTGTGACGTCACACAGTGATGCCAATACAAACAAACATGGCGGAAAGAACAGCAAGGTATAGCGACATTAGCTCGGATTCAGACTCGGATTTCAGCGGCTTAAGCGATTCAACAGATTACGCATGTATTGAAACGGGTGGTTGTAGTGTGGAGGCAGGTAGCGAAAACGAAATTGAAGAAGAAACTGAAGCTATTGAGCCATATCGGTTTGAACCGTATGCAAGCGAAACCGACAAACGACACGACAGCCAGCGACATGGGAGAAAGCGAGGACGAATTCGGCGATCGCCTTCTCACCAACGATTGGTATGTGTTTGTTTGGCATTAAAGGAAACTAACAACTATGAACCAGGTTTACAGCATATGAAATACATTTGGCAACAACATGCACTTTGAGAGTGCAGACAGCCCATTTCAGGCGCGCTAAGAACATATATTTTTCCACGATTTCAGCACTCAGGTTAACCATACCTAAATAGACACAAAATACTGCATTACACAAGACTACTCCAATGATTGAAATAAAAAAAATGTTCTTAAGCTAAATTATTGGTAAACACAGTTTATGTATAATAATTTACGTAAAACCGCGAGTAATGAATAAAGTTTTCATCAATTAATATATTCTGTAGACATACCCTCATCCGCTCTCTTTTCCTGAAAGCTGATCTGTCCAGTTTTGGAGTTGATGTCAGCATCTGCTTTGAGTGTCGCAGGATATCCACACATTCTTGCCATCTCTGTCGTAGCATAGCTTTCGTCGGTAAAGTGTGCGGAACAAACGACTGACCATTTCGTCTGCTTTCCCCACAGCCTCGTATTTTGTACACATTTCGTCCAATTTCTTGCCACTTTCGCATCTTTGGGCCACTGGTGCAACTTGAATCCGTCCCTGTTCGTGTTGTTACACCCTCCGACAACACACCGACGAAAGTGAGAAAATGGCGGATTGCTTCCCGATGTGACGTCACGTTGTGACGTCATCGCTTCGAGAGCGAATAATAGAAATGCGTTTAATTCGCCAAAATTCACCCATTTAGAGTTCGGAAATGGTTAAAAAAATATATGGTCTTTTTTTTGCAACATCAAGGTATATATTGACGCTTACATAGGTCTGGTGATAATGTTCCCCTTTAAACTAAGTAACGGTGTTTGATATTACATGTTTTCACACTGCAAATCATCAAGTGATCAAACGAAGCTAAAGGCCTCCTTTTTTTAAGTATTAGAGGAAATCTTAATGCACACAGATTTGTCTTAAAATTTAGGGATAACATGTATTAGGCTATTTTATTACAAACTATATTAAATCATGTCACCACCTGTAGGACCCCATTACTGCACGTAAATGGCTCTCCTGTGGGTAGGCCTGAGCCAATAATAATTCAATTATTTGATTGATAAATTAGAATTAACTATAGTTTTGCCGGCATCAATAAATTGCCATGTTCATATGTGTTTTCTTCGTCTCTCGCTTTCAGACTGACTGCAAGAGGTTTTAGGCTCAATTCGAATACCTCTCCTCCGCTCTTGTTTTTGCCCTCCCTCCTTAGTTTTGTGCGTTCACGTCAATCAACAGGCGTTTAAATACCGTAGGTAGTGGGTAAGGGGGAAGGGTAAAGTACCGCGCTCGAAGCGAAGTGAGCTCGCAGACCTCCCTAAACTATATCGAATGCAAGGAGAAAGATTGCAGACCAGAAACCCAAAGAAGTGTGCAAATGTAAGTAATAAGCGTAATGAATGATTTTCATAATAATGACACCAGCGGTTTAGTCAGACTTCAAACATTTGCTACTGCACGTAAATATTGGTTTCAAACACAAATACACAATGAAACACATTTTACATAACGTAAGCTGATGTGCCAGCACATGCATATTTCTCCAAAAATGTTGTCTTCTTAATAAAAAGAGGCAAAAAAAATAGAAAAGAGCACAAGCAAAGCCGAACATTGCGTTTAAAGTAAACAAACATTTGTCGCATCTCTTACGGCACTGCTGGCAAACGACAAAGGTTGATGACGTAGCGAGATTTGATCGACATCCGTATGCATAGGGTCGTTTTTGCAAATATTTTGTCATGGCACGAGATGCTAGAGCCAAGGGAGAGGGTCAAGTAGGAGAGGAGTGGGGGTGGAGGGAGAATTCGAAATTGAGCCTTACTTTCTGCATCGCTCTCAGCACCTGAGCACGTTGATTTGATAGCACGAACGAAGTGAACCCTTTTGTCAATCTTTCACAATCTTTGTCTCTGTGAGTGGAGGTAGGGTGCTACCTTCCGACAGAACTTTGCTAGGGAAGGTAACAACATTTCAGAGGAAAATAGATAATTGTAAAGTAAATGTCCCGTAATGGGAATATTTTGGCTTCAAACCGAATGAGCAACATTAGCATATGAACACAGACGAATGAGCCAGTATGCTGAAAACACCCCTATCCGTTTTTCCAACTGTGGAAAACAACTGCATTTGAAGAAAATTAATATTTATTTAAGTGAAATTATTGCTAGCAGAGATTAAAAGACCATTTTTTTAAATGTTTGATTAAATATTCAGGATAATCAAAGTTTATTGACCTTCCATTTACAATAGTAAAAAAAATACTAATGAGAAATAAAGTTTTATTATTATAAATTATGATTACAATATAGGGCTGGGCCGATGATACGATATCAATATATCGTGATGGACACGGAAATGTGTTCAATAAAATATTCGATATATATTTATATTTTTTGGTCACAAGAAACTAGAAATTTTGGAGCAAGATTTGTTTCATGACAAATCATTCGCGCTTTGAGAATACAGGAATTGTCACTGAGCAATGGGAGGGACACGCTAACAGCCAATCACGTAACAGTATTAACTACACCTTTCCTGCTGTTCGGCTGCCACTCCCAAACCGTAGTCGAGGAGCTCACGGGAGATGTTCCCTCCAGGGCAGATGTTTTTGTCAAGTGTAACATCCTTCATTTTATCCGACAATGGGTCTGCTGAGCTCCGCTTTCGGGTCGGAATGATGAGGCCGCCGATTCATGACTATTCGATTGCTTTATTCTTATTTCTGCAGGACACATTCGCTACTGCTGCATGCTACCGCTTGCTTACTGAAGTCACTCAACCAACACACTGCCATTCTTGAAGGAGCACACCCACACATACACTACTCTCATAACCAGTGTGGTTACGCCGTCTTTCTGTCTTGCTGTGGATTCACTTTCTTTTGGGGAATTTATTATTGTGGTTACTACGTGCAGTACCTGAGTCAATGAAAATGCTTCAATAACAAGTAGAGAAGGTGCCATCAGTGGACAAATGTGAACGTGTGAATATGGGTTCTGTAAAGAAAGTATTTTAATGATTCTATGTGATAATTACATTTTTATGAATTAGATTTATACAAATGACAACATTCCATTTTCTTTCAATTTAGGCTGCGGGCTTCTCGCACCTCACAGAGTTTGCGCCCCCTCCAACACCCATGGTGGACCACCTGGTGGCCTCCAACCCGTTTGACGATGATTTCGGACCGCCATCTCGACCCAGCGGACCAGGTGGCTCCCCATTCCTTCCAAGCCCAGGTGCAGGCGGAGGAGGCAGTTATGGAGGCGCGGGTCGAATGGGAGGCGGCGGTGGTATGGGTTTCATGGGAGGCCCAGGCAGCGGACAGCCGGGTCGTAGACCGCCGTTTGGACCGCCTTCCAACGCAGGACCTCACCACCAGCTAGGTTTTGGCGGTATGCCTGGCTTCGGAGGTGGGGGAACTGGTGGGGGAGGAGGCGGAGGGGGTGGATTTCCTCCTGGTGGACCATCTCAGTTCAATATACCCCCAAACTTCAGCCCGCCAATGCACCTCGGGTCTGGCTTTAACCCCATGTTGTCTCCAGGGGGCATGGGGGGTCCCGGAGGAGGGGGTCCACCCCACCCTCGATTCGGCATGCCTCCACAACAGGCACATGGACAAGGGGGGCACCCATTTAACAGTCCACCGTTACCTGGTGGAGGAGGCCCCAGAGGGCCCCCACATGGTCCCATGCCTCCCATGGGTGGCATGGGGCCCGGCCAGGGCATGAACATGATGGGTGGAATGGGTGGTGGTCCTGGAGGAAACATGCTGGGAGGGCTACCAGGCATGCCTTCTCAAGGACAATTCCCCCAATCACAGGATGGCTCCTATCCTGGTCCCAGTCCACCAGGGCCAGGCAACGAGGATGGAAAGAGTTTTGGGGGCGGCGGAGGACCTCCACCTGGGCCTCAGCAGCAGCAGCAACAACAACAGCAACAGCAGCAGCTTAACCTAAATCCCAACGGCCCCCCACCCTCTAATAACACCACCCCTGGTCCTCCTAACTCTGGACCCCCACAGCCTGGAGGAGACTTCCAAGGCCACCCTGACATGCAGCAGCCCAACGCCAGCACACCTGGCCAGCCTCCCTTAGCGCAGCCACAGCCAAACTCCTCCCCCAGTGGCCCTCACAACGGGTCAGGCCAACCCCAGCATCCTCCCCCAAATCAGCTGCAACCCCCCACCAGTGCGAACACCCCCAACTCGAACAACTCAGTCCAGCAGCAGCAACAGTCCACTCCACCCAACTCTGCTCCAGGCTCCGCCTCCCACAACCAGCAGAACAACACCCCTGGCACTGGTGGTTCCATGCCCAATTCCGCCCCCAATTCGGGTCAGAACAACATGACCAACAACAATGGAAGCAACACCCCTGGCAACAACCCAAACCCCCCATCCAACTCTACCCCAAACACCCAGTCCCCCTTGCCGCCCGGCCCATCTGCCCCCTCGGTGGGGCCCGGCTCTGGCCCGGGAAAACTGGGAGGCCCCGGCATGGTCTTCCCCTGCGGCCTTTGCATGGCAGAAGTGCACGACGACCAGGATGCCATCCTATGTGAGGCGTCGTGCCAGCGTTGGTTCCACCGTGACTGCACGGGCCTGACGGAGCCCGCGTATGGGCTGTTGACTCGGGAGAGCGCTGCTGTGTGGGCGTGCGACTTCTGCATCAAGACCAAGGACATTCAGGCCGTGTTTGTGCGGCAAGGACTGGGCCAGCTGGTGGCGGCTAACGAGAGCTGAGGCGTCTTTGCTGGACTCGTTCCCTTCAACCATCACTTGACATTCATGCTCATGTACAAGATAGCACTTTGAGTGAGGTAACTGCCCCCTTCCCCCAGGTTCCCAGTCCCCAAAACAATAATAGGGTTCAGATTGTGATGAATGTTAACTGACACACACGCACTGACACCAACACACTACCTCACACACTTTGTGACTGACCCAAGCACCATTGGCCGTTCAAATTGATGCCAGGTAAAATGATCTTTAATGTATTTATTAACCATCAGCAAAGGAGTGCCTGGACTGGTCTTTGCTTTATACGCCTCATATTTTAATCATGTTCTAGTGCATCATCTTTGCAATGCATTGATACCATATGAGGGTTTTATCCTCTTAAGACAGGGCTGTCCAAACTTTCCACCGAGAAATATTGAAAGATGCAACTTTTCCATACACTTTTTCCTAATTCCATGCTGATAACCAGTGAAGAATTGCAAAGCATCTAAAATGAAAGCAAAACAGCTTCCATCTCAGCATGTTGATTCACACGACTAAGCAAATGGGTTGTTTAATTTGATGTGTACAATTTTGCAGGCAACAAATGGCCCGCGTGTTGGACTTTGGACACCCCTTATCCAAGGTTATTTACCAATCAGATCCACCTTAAACATTCTGCCCCCAGTGCTGAGGCATCCAAAGGAGACAATATTATTGTAAATATCAGGGGGAAAATGTGTAAACAGAGCCGACAAGTGAACAAAAGTGTTACTTTTTATACTGCACATTCATGTCAACTCTTATTTCTTTACCGTAAACTCCTTTTTTTTCGGGGAATGTTGTTGCAAGTCATTGTCTGCTGTGTGTAGTCCAGTGGTGGGATAGCATGTGTGAACAATGCAGTAACAGTCCAAGCAGACCAACAAAAAATTATCACAATTCTGTCCAGTTTTAAAGTCTCCCTAATTTCTGTCCCTGCTTTCCACCATCATTCAATGTCCAAGTTGCCTTTTTAGTCTTATTTCGTTTAAATTTTTGTACCTGCTGATTTTTGTTTTCTTTGCTGTGCTCTTGCGCCTCCTGGTGGAAGCTGGACGAACCACAGGTACTGAAATCCGAAGTAAAAGACGAGATTCTTTTTGTACATTTTGTCAGATTTTTATTATTCATTTGTTTTCCATTTTAGCTGGTGTTTATATTAAACTTAAGTGACTCGTTTACAGATGAAGAATCATTCTGCGTTATCTGAGATGTCAACTTGTTTTTAAGCTCTGAAGGTTAACTAACCTTACGACCTAATGACCTAATTGACTAAACTTTTTTACAGATCCATACATTTCATAATTGGAATTAATATCAATAATATAGGAGACTAAATATAGGAATTGAGCCGGAAGGCAAAGCTCTCAATTTACCGGTTGATCTACATTCCCATCCTCACCTATGGTCATGAGCTTTGGGTTATGACTGAAAGGACAAGATCACGGGTACAAGCGGCTGAAATTAGCTTCCTCCGCCGGGTGGCGGGGCTCTCCCTTAGAGATAGGGTGAGGAGCTCAAACTAAAGCCGCTGCTCCTCCACATCGAGAGGAGCCAGATGAGGTGGTTCGGGCATCTGGTCAGGATGCCCCCCGAACGCCTCTCTAGGGAGGTGTTTCGGGCAAGTCCAACCGGTAGGAGGACACGTTGGGAACACTATGTCTCCCGGCTGGCCTGGGAACGCCTCGGGAGGAGCTGGACGAAATGGCTGGGGAGAGGGAAGTCTGGGCTTCCCTGCTTGGGCTGCTGCCCCCGCGACCCGACCTCAGATAAGCGGAAGTGGATGGATGGATCAAAAATATAATTTACCGGTAGCTTCTAACTTTCAAGGGTATTTTTGTGCAATCCAGTGTTTTGTAGACTGTGTTAATAGGTCACATTTGGTACTTTAAAACATGTTATCTCTGTGCATTAAATTAAATGGACAAAAAGTTACAAATCTGTCCCTCTTGGGGCCAAATGTTATTGATCCTACCGATGTTAACTAATCCTTTATGTAAAGATTTCAAATTGCTGCACTGCCTGTCATGTTTTTTTTTTTAATGTGTCCACCAGATGACGCTGTTTTTCGCATTCATCCATCCATCCATTTTCTACCGCTTATTCCCTTTTGGGGTCGCGGGGGGCGCTGGAGCCTATCTCAGCTACAATCGGGTGGAAGGCGGGGTACACCCTGGACAAGTCGCCACCTCATCGCATTCAAAGCGCGCAGCACAATTCAGACGGATCTACTGCTGGGGTGTCCAAAACTGAACATCCTGGGATATCAAAGGGTGATGAGACATTTTTACGTTTTTAAAATATTTTCTGAACGACTAAAACAAGTTACATGTTTCAAGGCCAAAAATTGTGTTATTGCTTATTTTGATCAACATATAGTTTTCTCTTTACATTGTGCTTTTTTGTTCTATTTTTCCCATTTCTACAATGTGCTTCACGCCATTGTTTATTTCCAGATAACTGGAATGTAACGTCGAACATAATACTCTTAAAGTGTATTTAATGCAAATGGCCTTGTTTGTGAATCATTTTCCTTGACTATAACCAATCTCGTATTTAGGAGGCTGCGCGCGAATGAATTGATAGTTCCTGCAACAAAGCACCGCCCACCGCCGCTATCCAATGACGTGCCTCGGGAGGCGGGGCCACGGAGACCAGGCGTGTTGGCAACAGGTTGCTCTGGTAGCGAAGAGGGCATGCAAAAATACGCGTTCTCTTTTCTGGTGAACTAAACATCTCATCCCACCAACGAGACGGAGGAAGGTTTTTCTGTTTAGGACTTGGATCATCTGCGAGGTAAAGTCCAAGACACTCGCACACACCTGCTGCTAACCTATGTTCTTGTTTTTTGTTTGCTGATTACGCACTTATACGATGAACACCTGCGTTGATTGCGCTCAACTTGAGTCAGCCCGTAGTAAGCCGCACACATGACGCATGTCTGGAAGCTTCACGCGCGTCTTTGGATGGCGTCCTCCTGCGCGTCCTTAATTGGATGGGATTGCGTAAAAGAGGATAGGCGAGGTTATTCTCGCAGGCCAAAGCCTCAAGTTGGATAGGACGCCGTCTTATCCCCCCTGCGTTCCTTAATCATGTTTACTTCTTTGCTTGGTTTCGACGCGCACCCGATACCGACTGACCGGACAGGTGGGTGTGACGCAACACCCCGGCAGCAGCAGCAGACAGGTGCTTTTTTATTGCTCACTTCAACAAGACGAAGTAATTGGGGATTATTTCCATTGTGGGCTTTGATCGTTTGTTGCTTCTAGAATAATCCTGGCCTGAAATGTGTGGGTTTGTTTTTTTTAGAGAAGGGACACTTTTGGCTCACTTTGAGGTGATCCTAATGAATCCTAATTAGCATAGTGTTGCTGTTGTACGCAAGGTAGCCGCCTTTCTATGGCAAGTTCATTAAGCAACTCCCAAAACGCTTGCTTTGCACTTTAACCATTGTTTTTTTTTAGAGAACTGTACCCAAAAATCTGAATTATTGATTGAAATATTGATACACATCTTATTGATTGAAACTTTTATTGGTGGATTGCACAGTACAGTACATATTCCCTACAATTGACCACTAAATAACACCCGAATAAGTTTTTCAACTTGTTTAAGTCGGGGTCCATGTTAATCAATTCATAGTGCAAATATATACTATCAGCATAATACAGTCATCACACAAGTTAATCATCAGAGTATATACATTGAATTATTGACATTATTTACAATCCGGGAGGTGGGATGTGGAGGGGGTTGGGGCGGGGGTTAGGTTTGGTTGCTATCAGCACTTCAGTCATCAACATATATAAATAATATTAATAATACCTGGGATTTATGTAGCGCTTTTCTAAGTACCCAAAGTCGCTTTACATGTAGAACCCATCAATCATTCACACCTGGTGGTGGTAAGATACTTTCATAGCCACAGCTGCCCTGGGGTAGACTGACGGAAGCGTGGCTGCAATTTGCGCCAACGGCCCCTCCGACCACCACCTATCATTCATCATTCATTCACCGGTGTGAGTGGCACTGGGGGCCAAGGACACAACGGCAGCGATTTTTGGATGGTAAGAGGCGGGGAGCGAACCTACAACCCTCAGGTTCTGGCACGGTTGCTCTACCCACTACGCCATGCCGCCCAATAAATATATCTGTATCATGAATCAATTTAAGTGGACCCCGACTTAAACAAGTTGAAAAACTTATTCGGGTGTTACCATTTAGTGGTCAATTGTACGTAATATGTACTTCACTGCAATCTACTAATACAAGTCTCAATCAATCAATCAATCAATAAATTATATCATCTGAGAAATGGACATTGAAACAGTGTAGGTCTGACTTGGTTGGAAATGTACAGCGAGCAGTGAACATAGTGAGCTCAGAAAGCATAAGAACAAGTATATACATTTGATTATTTACATTTGATTATTTACAATCCGGGGAGGTGGTGGGGGGAGGGTGTTAGTCTAGGGTTGTAGTTGCCTGGAGGTGTTCTTTTAGTGAAGTTTTGAAGGAGGATAGAGATGCACTTTCTTTTACACCTGTTGGGAGCAATGTTCCCTCTCATTTTTTGTGTGTGTGAGCAAACGCAAAAACTCCCTGAACATTCAGTGGAGCCCATGTGAGCAAAATCAGACGTGCACACTGTGGCTACATCAACAGCACACCTGTCCCAAACCTGACTAAATAACAAGTTAAATCATCCATCCATTTTCTTTACCGCTTGTCCCTTTCGGGGTCGCGGGGGGTGCTGGAGCCTATCTCAGCTGCATTCGGGCGGAAGGCGGGATACACCCTGGACAAGTCCCCATCTCATCGCAGGGCCAACACAGATAGACAGACAACATTCTCTTATTATTATAATCAAATGACAGCAGTCATTTCCAAGAGGTTATTTTCTAATATAAGTGTTTAGGCCCACTTACAATGACAATAACAAAAAATATTGTTTTTCATGAACTGTGTACTTGTATTGTTTGTCCTGCTTTGGAAATAATTTGTACCCCTTTCAGAAATTGCATTTAGTTCCCATTAAAACATTCACATGTTGCACAATGAGATGTAAGCAGGGGATCTGCAACTTCCTGTTTGTAAAAAATATATTTTTATTAGTATTTATTTAATATACTAACAGCATTGATTAATATTTATAAATTAAGATTCCTAATAAATGACACTAGAATAAGCACACATTTGATTGGTAAATCATAGTGTAACGACCTAGAATGACACTTTATGTGTGGTGTTGGAGTTGTCCGACTTTTTGTGTGGCTGTAAACGCATCATTGGCTAAGTGCCATATGTGCATGTGTTGGCGCAAGTGAGAAAGAGCGAGCGGCTGCTGTTGATACAACAAAGTTGGTTTTGGTCTGGTTTGTACTGCAGAAAATGACCAGTTTTGCTGGATATATTTTTTTTTACTAATGTTTTGGTGATGTGTTTATGGCCGACAATAAAGAGTTTTGTTCAGTAAAGTGATCGATGGAATGCATGTCCTCAAAGCGTCTCGACAGACGTTACAATATTTGAACAATGATGATGAAAACTGTTTTCTCTGTTGTGTCCGTGTCGTGTCGAAAATTGTTATGCGCTTATTTTTTTAATTGATTTTGTGCGTGGCATAGATTTGCCGTGCGCAGAGGACGCTTGAGCAGTGCACAATTGCACAGGCACGCACCTTAGAGGGAACATTAGTTGGGAGTGCATTCCATATTGATGTGGCATAGAAGGAGAAAGAGTTAAGACCTTTGTTAGATCGGAATCTGGGTTTAACATGGTTTGTGGAGCTCCCCCTGGTGTTGTGGTTATGGCGGTCATTTACGTTATGGAAGTAGTTTGACATGTACTTGGGTATTAGGGAGGTGTAGCGAATTTTATAGACTAGGCTCAGTGCAAGTTGTTTTACTCCGCCTTCTACCATCCTAGTCACGTCCGTTGTGTCCTTGAACAAGACACTTCACCCTTGCTCCTGATGGGTCTGGTTAGCGCCGTGCATGGCAGCTCCCGCCATCAGTGTGTGAATGTGTGTGTGTGTGAATGGGTGAATGTGGAAATAGTGTCAAAGCGCTTTGAGTTCCTTAAAAAAAAAGGTAGAAAAGCGCTATACAAGTACAACCCATTACTCTGTCCTCCACCCTGAGCCAGCCCACTTTGGAGAAGTGGGTAGGAGTGAGGTGGGATCTGGGGTGGAGGTCTAGAAGTAACCTGACTAGCTTGTTCTGGGATGTTTGGAGTCTAGATTTGAGACATTTGGAGGTGCTGGGGTACCAGGAGGTGCATGTGTAATCGAAAAAGGGTTGAATGAGAGTTCCCACTAGAATCTTCATGGTGCTTTGCAGAGAGGAGATTTTGTAGAGAAATCTTGTTCGTTGGTTGACCTTTTTGATTACCTTGGTTGCCATTTTATCACAGGAAAGATTATTCTCTAGAATGGAACCTAGGTGAAATAAATACTTCAAACTCAAAAAAAAAAAAAAATCCTAGGTAGGTGACCTCACCATTCCTGATGATAACAATGTCATCCACTTTAATAGTGAAGTCACTGACTTTCTTAACGTTGATTTGGGACCCAAAAGACCAAATTAAAAACCAAATATTAAAAACCAAATATTGCACCCAGGCAGCATAACAACAACAAACCACTTTAAGGATGTCCTGCAGTGTTGATAACAACAGCGCTCCTCCTTCCCTCCTGGGTACACTATACTGCAGGAAGCTTAAGTATACAAGTGTGAGCAGGAAGTGAGCCTGATGAGCCCGTTTGTCCACATTCCCGCCTCAGTTGACACAGTTGTTCAATTGTGACAACTCGGCTGCTACTGCTCACTAGCAGAGACGTAGCGCCACATTTTGGCCGTTCTCTTACTTTTTTCATTGTAAAACTTGGTTCTCCAAGTACCACCATAATGAGCAACATTGAAATACAGTAGCGTAATAGGCCTAGGTATTCATTAAAAACAGGGCAGAGGTTTTATTTACAAACATATTTGCCGTATTTTCCGGACCATAGGACGCACCGGATTATAAGGCGTACTGCCGATGAGCGGGTCTAGTCAGGTCTATTTTCATACAAAAGGCGCACCAGATTATAGGGCGCATTAAAGGAGTCATATTATTATTTATTTATTTTTCTAAATCGAAAACACTTCCTTGTGGTCTACATAACATGTAATGGTGTTTTTTTGGGACGGCGTGGCGCGGTTGGGAGAGTGGCCGTGCCAGAAACCTGAGGGTTCAGGGTTTAATCCCCAGCTTCTACCAACCTAATCACGTCCGTTGGGTCCTTGAGCAAGACACTTCACCCTTGCTCCTGATGGGTCGTGGTTAACGCCTTGCATGGCAGCTCCCGTCATCAGTGTGTGAATGTGTGTGTGAATGGGTGAATGTGGTAATAGTGTCAAAGCGCTTTGAGTACCTTGAAGGTAGAAAAGCGCTATACAAGTATAACCCATGTACTATTTGGTCAAAATGTTGCTTAGCTTATGTTTTACAGATCATCTTCAAGCCGCTTTCTGACAAGTCGCTTCAGGAAGCGCCGTTTTGTGGGCGGTCTTATTTACGTGGCTCACCTTCGGCAGCGTCTTCTCCCCGTCATCTTTGTTGTAGCTGTGTAACGTGCAAGGACGGGAGTGGAAAAAGTGTCAAAAGATGGAGCTAACTGTTTTAATGATATTCAGACTTTACTTAAATCAATAACGGAGCAGCATCTTCTGATCCATGGCTCACTAGTGCAACAACAACGCCGGAAATGTGTCCCGTGAAAAACCGTGCGACCGGAACTCTCTAATAACTAAAGTTCCTTGGGTGAAAAATGTAAACTCACTACACCGGTATGTTTTAGCGGTTTCATGGCGAGTTTATTGACAGATATAAGTAAGAACTTTACACTACTTTATATATATTAGAAATGGCAACAGCGGAGGATGAATGTCACATAACAAGAAGATAGAGAAAAAGAAGAAGCTTATCGCTACGGAGTCGGCACGGACTACAAAGGCGGACTCGCGCAATTTTTCAGGACTTTAGCAGATCCCAAATACAGATCAGCAGGTACCAGAAGGTAAGAAAAGTTGCTTTTGCATAATATTGCGAAACAAAACGCTGGATAATGTCCTATCTTATACACACACCATAATAATACTCGTATGTTGAAGCACATCAAGCAGTGCTGCTTCATAGCTTACCAAAGTCGTACTAAAACATTTTGATAGATTTTTGAGCGCAGTGTGTAATGTTTTATATTTTCAATGGAACATATAAAATGTTGGTGTTGTTTACTTGAGTCATATTGCAGTCTACACCTATCTCTTGTGTGTGACTGCCGTCATATTGCAGTCTACACATATCTCTTATGTTTGACTGCCATCTGCTGGTCACACTTATCATTTCACCATGTACTAAATAAAATAGCTTCGAGGTCAGTAAGCAAAACCCGTATTATTCCGTTTTTTGTATCCTTTTCATTCAAAACAATAATACTAACTGTTAGGAGTTTTATCGCGGTTATCATGATTACCGTTTATCATTACATCCCTACTACAGACTAAATAAATAAATAAATAAACGGGACCTGAAAACCAAAATGACAGACAACCCGTGCGTCTTACTGTGGTTGCAGTGCATCACAGATTTCAAAGTATATTGAGATTTTTTGATTACCCATTGAAGTGTTTGTGTTAAAATGACGTTGGTTTTAGAGCATATGACGTGTTTTAAGAGCATTGGAAGTTTTTGTGGAGAGGTTACAAAGACTTTGATTGCATATAATATTCATAAAATAAATAGCGTCCCTGTTTAGCAAAAGTTCAGCTTCCACGGGGAGGTCCTATCATCATCAACATGTGTACAAATTTCTTGCAAGATATGGTAAAGTTTTGAGTGTTCTAAAGGGTTTAGTGGCAGGATAAGATCGATATTAGTAAAGAATAATAAGATAATTTAAAAAATCCCAAGGGGATTTGTTTGGATACTACACAAATGTGCTTTGTAAGCTACAACACAATGCTATGATGTAAGTGTTTTGTTTGGATAGTTCAGTTTATAGTGATTGACCTACACTGTATTGTAGTATCTTTAATGTATCCAAGTAAAGTGGCCAGAAAATTAATTTAAATAGTCATAGAACATGTCATTATTCACTATTATAAATGTAAGTTCCCCTCTAATTCAGAGTGTAAAGTTGAGATTTGCTGATTTACATACAATTATCATCAGTGGGTTGTACGAATCATCATAATACACCAATATTATATGGTAATATAATTATTATTGCATTTCCTATGGGTTAAGCCTCCCCTTGTCTTTAAAAAACTATTTTTTTAGTTGAGTTAAATTTCCTAACTTTAATCAAAGGTCCTTGAATGCACCACAGGGGCGGTGTAGCTCGGTTGGTAGAGCGGCCGTGCCAGCAACTTGAGGGTTGCAGGTTCGATCCCCGCTTCCGCCATCCTAGTCACTGCCGTTGTGTCCTTGGGCAAGACACTTTACCCACCTGCTCCCAGTGCCACCCACACTGGTTTAAATGTAACTTAGATATTGGGTTTCACTGTGTAAAGCGCTTTGAGTCACTAGAGAAAAGCGCTATATAAAATATAATTCACTTCACTTCACAGTTATGGGCAATGAGATGCAAAAGTGAAATGTACATGAAACTTACATAACTTTCTCTAATGCTGCTGCAGATAGATTATGACTAATACCCGATCTTTATGCCCTAATATCGATTCTCAAATTAAAATACTTTTGATAGACAAAGTATGTGTGAGGCCATATAAATATTTTTTCATATAAAAAAAAAAATGCTCAAAACAGATATTGTCAGCTTTGTATTATTTGGGACTAAGTTTATTATTATCGATTATTAGTTACAATATTTCATCTTTTTCTCATTACGTATCGATTTTTTTTGCTCTTTTTTTATGCATTTGTACTGTTTTTCCTATCTAAGAAAAAAATAAAATATTAATACTACGATTGTGTAATTGTATAACATTGTGTGTCAAAAATGCTGCCTGTATAAAAATATTAATGTTCAGGTAATATTTTAACAGTGTTTATTATGTGTTTATTTTTTAATTAACAAACTAACTAAACTGTGTTTATATTTTAAATATGTCCTATTTTTATTTTCATGGCTTCTAATATTTTAGATTGGGGTGTCTAAATGTTTTCCCCCAAGGGCTGCTTACTGAAAAGTCAAGTATTTTGATATTGTTTTATTAAAAAAACGCTAAAAACTGATGATATATATATATATATATATATATATATATATATATATATAAAAGACAAAACTTTGTGTTGTAAGTGACTAAATATATTATTATCAGTAGTATAAAATGTTCAGCTTTTTCTCATTACATTATCTTAAAATACACATTTAACATTTTAACAGACACGTTAGATGTATTTGCACAAAATATCTGTATCGGATCGGTATCGCTGATAGCAGCCAGAATTTTACTTATCAGATCAGAAAGAAAATCAGTGGTATCACACATCCCTAAAATTACGTTGATGAGTTCATAACGTCTGTGTAGAGTGAAAAGGTTTGATGGTAGCTTTGTTGCTATCCAGGTGGAACGAATAATTTTTGAAGTTTTGATTCATTTGATTCAAGCAACCTTATTATTGAACTATTGTTATGTATTTTATCTTAACATTTGTGAAGGGCCCCAAATGACTGTAAAAAAAAAAATGGTGAGAAAACCGTGCATAACCACTCCAATCAATTGGTGATTTATTAATTTGTGTGTTTGTTGTGTAGATAGTGTCACTTTAGTCACCTATAAAATCTTGTTTAGGACCACAAAGCGCCTGACCCCAAACAAGCAGCATATTTCACCATGTGCTGCATATAACTTGACATCCTGGCAATAGTGAATAATCCTAATTCCCTTTTATACATCCTCTTAATCGTTCCATGGTATATCTAAATGCAAACCATGAGCCACGCCGCATTCAAAGAGAACGTCCGGAATCCTTGGAATTTTTTTTTTTTTTTTTTTTTTTTTTAAAGAGCGGGAGAGAGACAAAGGCTGACTTTGATTCCCTTGCTGAAGGTGCCATGCATGTTGCACTTTAACTAGCCAGTTAGAGCCGGTTACTTTTTAATTCCCGTCAGGGTCTCTCCTGTGTAAACGCTATGGACTCGTTTCCCGTAAGAAAACGATGAACATTGGATTAATCCGTTCCAGTGTCAAACTAGAGCCACCATGGAACCTCAATTGACTGTATCAGCAAAGATAGATAGATCAATCCTCTAAAACAGGGGCCCATATAACGAAAAGTCAAATTATTCGGGGGGCATTTTGATATTTTTTTACTTTGTCAAAAAAAAAAGGTGCTGAAAACAGACATATTTTATATATCTTTTAAAGACAAAACTTAGCGTCAGCATTGTCAGTTGTTACAGGGTCAAAGTGTTCTAACAATATTTTTTAAAGTGTGGACCAAAGCTGAAGTTTTGTCGGTAAAAAGCAACAGTAAACGTGTAGGAAAAAACAGCCAAAAGACATAATGTAGTGTGTAAAAGCTGACATTTTGAGTCTAATAATAATATAATTGTGTCGCTTCTAACACAAAGCAGACACTAAGTTTTGATATATATAATTTATGTCTGTGTGTAGCATTTATTTTTACTAAATAAAAAAATATCAAATGGCCACCACATACTTAAACTTTCCAATTTTGTCTTACATTTTCAGCTTTTTCTCATTACATCACGTCTTTTTGCTCTTTTTTTTTTTTTATATACGTTTTTACTGTTGTTGGGTTTTTTTCCCGACAACATGTTACGGGCCAATAAAAATCGAGCGGCAGGCCACAAATGACCCCCGGGCCGCACTTTGGACATTGCTGCTCTAAAATGGTGAAAATTAATTTGCTGTAGTGTAAAACACACACAATTTGACTTTTTAAAAATTAAAATAAAACATTGAAAAGTCAGTGCATGATGTTTCTGGAAATTATGCAATATGTAACTGCATATTCAGCAGCCAAATTAGGCGCCTTTGTTTGTTTGTTTGCTTGTTTGTTTGAGCTGTTTGGAAATGGTTCTATTGTCATTTATATACCAAATAACATTGTGATTTATATTGTTATTGCAGGATGCTGCAATATATATATTGAGATACAGTCCATTTATTATTATGTTGATATCTACTTACGTCTTAGTTGCATTCTAAGTTGCATAGAAGTTCTATTTCCGCTTCTATGGAGGTTATTAATGCCCTGTGGCGATGGCACTACAAAATAAAAATGGAGAAAACGTTTTTTGCGTCTGGTATGTCAGGTATGATGACAATTTTTGTGCAACTTTATTGGCATATTTTAGTGGTCCAATATCCGCTTGACGACTCCAGAAGGCATTCCTGAGACGGTTGTGCGAAAATGTCAATAGAAGTCAAATGTACAAACAATAAAGAAGCGACTCCGGCGTCGCTTTATAAGGGCCCTGTTATGCAAAACCACATGTTCTTACCTATTGGCGGCTGTTTTTGTGTATTTAGAATCTGCATTAGTCCAGAAAATTCTAAATCAAACCGGACATATTTATATAATATTCTTGCCTTCCTTCTTACGTCCTCCAAACGAGCCGTTTGGAATTTGCTCTGTCCTATGAAGATTTCTGCCCTATGACGTCAGTGGATAGCTCCATATATGGTATGAATTTAGCCAAAGTGCGTTGCACATTGCAGTCCAACGCTGTAGTCAATACGCTCCTTCTTTTTCTCTATCTTCTTGTTGAGTGGGCCCAGCGAAGCCGGCAGCGTTTCTGGGTGTTGTTGATAAACGGCTTTCGCTTTGCATAGTAGAGTGTTAACTAGCACTTACAGATGTAGCGGCGAACTATAGTTACTGACAGTGGTTTTCTGAAGTGTTCCGTGTGGTGATATCCTTTACACACTGATGTCGCTTTTTGATGCAGTACCGCCTGAGGGATCGAAGGTCCGTAATATCATCGTTTACATGCAGTGATTTCTCCAGAGTCTCTGAACCTTTTGATGATATTACGGACCGTATATGGTGAAATCCCTAAATTCCTTGCAATAGCTCATTGAGAAATGTTGTTCTTAAATTGTTCGACAATTTTCTCACGGATTTGTTCACAAATTGGTGACCCTCGCCTCATCCTTGTTTGTGAATGACTGAGCATTTCATGGGAGCTACTTTTATACCCAATCATGGCACCCACCTGTTCCCAATTAGCTCGTTCACCTGTGGGATGTTCCAAATGAGTGTTTGATGAGCATTCCTCAACATTCTCAGTCTTTTTTGCCACTTGTGCCAGCTTTTTTGAAACAAAATTACAAAGTTTTCCAGTTCGAACGTTAACTATCTTGTCTTTGCAGTCTATTCAATTGAATATAGGCTGAAAATGATTTGCAAATCATTGTATTCTGTTTTTATTTACAATTTACACAATGTGCCAACTTCACTGGTTTTGGGTTTTTTATTATTGTAGCAAAATTATTTGCAAACTTTTATCTCAATTTGTGCGCGTGTAATCCAAGTTGTGTGCGTGCGTGTGTGTACTCATTTGTGTGTCTGTGTATTAACCCGAGTGTGTGTATTCAAATCTGCGTCCATGTGTTTTAAGTTGTCTGTGTGTCCCTAATCAGAAAGAGCCCTCAATAGGCTGTTTACTACACGTGACTTTTGCGACACTTCTGCCGTGTATGATTTGAGCGCAGACCCAGACCACGCCATCAATCCACTGTGCCTACATTTAATCGACCGCGGAAGACACCAATCAGAAACAAGGTAAGGCGGGCCTTGGTGTCTCTTTTTCGCAAACCTCAGCTGTATGTTGTTTTTGATTGGTTTGAATTGCGTGGTGTCTTCTTAAATGTAGGCACACCTCAGATACGCACTCGCAGATTGTACTACACGCATGCACACAAGTTGTATTGCACGCTCACGAATCTGGATGCTCGCGCTCAAATCTTACACGGCAGAAGTGTCGCAAAAGTCACATGTAAGCAGTGTTGGGTTAGTTACTGAAAACCAGTAACTAGTTACAGTTACTAGTTACTTTATTTCAAAAGTAACTCAGTTACTAGCTCAGTTACTTACACCAAAAAGTAATACGTTACTGTGAAAAGTAACTATTTAGTTACTTATTTTTTTCTTATTTTTTTATTAAGGCTCCCATTAATGCTCTTTTAGCCTTCATTTCAGTACTGTTATTGCACTGGAGAATAATACAATCTGTTGATCAACTTGACATGCATTTGCATCACTGAACTCTGCTAAGCAATGGGGTCTACATACAACACACAAAGACAAAGATATGTTTCAAAGGGCCAATTTATTTCAGGTCAGAACAAATTGAAAAAAACTATTTTAAATAGCTGCAATATAACATACTTAAGTAACAAACAGCGTAATAACAACATAGCTTTAAACCTGGCTTCACCTAAGGAAGGCACACATGACATGCACAAAGCCTAACCAGGCATGTTTTTCTCTCAAGGAATTGTGAAATAAAATCATGTCCTTAGGAGATCAACACTGTACTGTAGCTCAGAACACTCTACGTATTTCCCCAGTTTTAGTTTATAGATAAGGAAAGATTGGCCTGGCCCACTAAGATCCCTCTTTATGTTTGTGAACTTTATAGTCTATACATTTAGAGTGATGTGATAATCAAACACTCTAGAAGTCTAGAATGAAAGAGTATATAAGAGAATTGACAGAAAGTGTACCTTATGTGCTCCTTTAGTGCTGAATGATGAGCAGAGGCAGAGTTTGGAGTGTTTTCTTTATCTCGCTTTCCATTTTTATGTCCTCACTGTCCAAGTACGTGGACAATGTTTTCCGTGCCATTTGCTGTTTGACGCCGGTATCATGCTACGGTAATTAGCTTCCTGAAATCGGGTGACTCCACTGTAGAAATAGTCTGCATATCTTTTAGCACATACGCTGCAATGGCTCTATCAATGTTGTCCTGGCTAGCAGTCCCTCCGTTAAAATCCTTAAGTGGAGCTGAAGTGGCATTGGAGTCTGTGTCTCTCTTTACTAGCTTTGTCGAAGCATGTTGCTTTTGTAGCTGTTTCAGCAGATTTGAATTGCTGTTTTGGGCAGTAGATAGATTTAATCCAAGACACAACTGACATTTACCGGTAACTAAAATGTTCTTTTCTTTGTGCTCGGCAAAAGAAAAGTAGTGAGAATATCTCCATGTTAAGAAACTCTGCTTCTGCTCCGCCATGATGTCTTGTTGGTAAACACAGTGTTAAATAAATAATGATCTTTGTGAATAACACACCGTTTCATACCATTTGACAAGGTTGTAAACTGTAAGTAGGTTAGATGTAATTATTGAATATGATTCAAATCAAGAGTGAGGTTTATGATTCAGTGTTAATATTTGAGTGGGACCCGGGCCCCTCAAAAAGGTTAAGAACCTCTAATGTAGACCACAAGGAAGTGTTTAAAATGTGTTTAAAAAATACAATATGACCTTTTTAAAGACAAATAACGTGATGAAAGTTTGCACCATACAGGTAAAAGCCAGTAAATTAGAATATTTTGAAAAACTTGATTTATTTCAGTAATTGCATTCAAAAGGTGTAACTTGTACATTATATTTATTCATTGCACACAGACTGATGCATTCAAATGTTTATTTCATTTAATTTTGATGATTTGAAGTGGCAACAAATGAAAATCCAAAATTCCGTGTGTCACAAAATTAGAATATTACTTAAGGCTAATACAAAAAAGGGATTTTTAGAAATGTTGGCCAACTGAAAAGTATGAAAATGAAAAATATGAGCATGTACAATACTCAATACTTGGTTGGAGCTCCTTTTGCCTCAATTACTGCGTTAATGCGGCGTGGCATGGAGTCGATGAGTTTCTGGCACTGCTCAGGTGTTATGAGAGCCCAGGTTGCTCTGATAGTGGCCTTCAACTCTTCTGCGTTTTTGGGTCTGGCATTCTGCATCTTCCTTTTCACAATACCCCACAGATTTTCTATGGGGCTAAGGTCAGGGGAGTTGGCGGGCCAATTTAGAACAGAAATACCATGGTCCGTAAACCAGGCACGGGTAGATTTTGCGCTGTGTGCAGGCGCCAAGTCCTGTTGGAACTTGAAATCTCCATCTCCATAGAGCAGGTCAGCAGCAGGAAGCATGAAGTGCTCTAAAACTTGCTGGTAGACGGCTGCGTTGACCCTGGATCTCAGGAAACAGAGTGGACCGACACCAGCAGATGACATGGCACCCCAAACCATCACCCAACCATGCAAATTTTGCATTTCCTTTGGAAATCGAGGTCCCAGAGTCTGGAGGAAGACAGGAGAGGCACAGGATCCACGTTGCCTGAAGTCTAGTGTAAAGTTTCCACCATCAGTGATGGTTTGGGGTGCCATGTCATCTGCTGGTGTCGGTCCACTCTGTTTCCTGAGATCCAGGGTCAACGCAGCCGTCTACCAGCAAGTTTTAGAGCACTTCATGCTTCCTGCTGCTGACCTGCTCTATGGAGATGGAGATTTCAAGTTCCAACAGGACTTGGCGCCTGCACACAGCGCAAAATCTACCCGTGCCTGGTTTACGGACCATGGTATTTCTGTTCTAAATTGGCCCGCTAACTCCCCTGACCTTAGCCCCATAGAAAATCTGTGGGGTATTGTGAAAAGGAAGATGCAGAATGCCAGACCCAAAAACGCAGAAGAGTTGAAGGCCACTATCAGAGCAACCTGGGCTCTCATAACACCTGAGCAGTGCCAGAAACTCATCGACTCCATGCCACGCCGCATTAACGCAGTAATTGAGGCAAAAGGAGCTCCAACCAAGTATTGAGTATTGTACATGCTCATATTTTTCATTTTCATACTTTTCAGTTAGCCAACATTTCTAAAAATCCCTTTTTTGTATTAGCCTTAAGTAATATTCTAATTTTGTGACACACGGAATTTTGGATTTTCATTTGTTGCCACTTCAAATCATCAAAATTAAATGAAATAAACATTTGAATGCATCAGTCTGTGTGCAATGAATAAATATAATGTACAAGTTACACCTTTTGAATGCAATTACTGAAATAAATCAAGTTTTTCAAAATATTCTAATTTACTGGCTTTTACCTGTACATCCCATAATTTCTCCTTCTTCTGTATAACTGTTTTATTGAGCAGCCATGACAAAAATGTTTGGTTTCCTGCCTCTGAGTACCATTTCCGGCTCATAACTCCAAGCTTCATAAACATAAGCCTCAAGCACGTCGACAGTTTTTGTGACAACTTCCTTTTTTGCATATATATTTGCCTGAATTCGAACTTAATAAGCGCTGAGGTTCCACTGTTGGCAGCACAGCAAGCATGGGAATATTTGCTGCTGCTGCGCCGCTCTTAAAGTCAACACAGTCCGCCTGAGTGACTTCTCTGAAGAACGACAACAACATAGACACTCGAGCAGAGAGAGAGAGAGAGACAGGCTCCCTTGTCTTTATTGGTCCAGTGAAGTTGAACAAAAGGACAAGTATTCACCTCTTGTTTCATAAGGTGGAGTTTACTCTTCTTCCACTTTCATTAACGAAACATGCTTTCATCTTGCAAGGTCATGCTAGCACACCAAAAACATGGCAGCAGTAAAAGGTGCACGATAATTATCTCAACTGCGGTCCCGTTAATGTCATTAGTGAGACATTGGCTCTACCAAGTCATGCTGATGTGAGCTGCTGTAAGTCTCAGACAGTAAACACAAAGTCCTGCTTCTCTAAACATTACCCGGAGCATGAAAAGACAAAACGTATCAACGTTGTTTTGGTGTCAGGTGTGTGTTTGTCCGATGAGCACACAAGGAATTTGAACAATAGGGCAGCAAAAGAAAATGAAAGCGTAGTTGGTGACAGTTACACAAAAGCAGACTATGAGAATTTGTTATTTCATCAGTATTTTTGTGGGGTGTCAAAAATTGTGATTCTTATTAGGGATGACCGATAATATCGGACTGCCAAAATTATCGGCCGATAAATGCTTTAAAATGTAATATCGGAAATTATTGGTATCTGTTTCAAAAAGTAAAATATATGACTTTTTAAAACGCCGCTGTGTACACGGACGTAGGGAGGAGTACAGAGCGCCAATAAACCTTAAAGGCACTTCCTTTGCGTGCCGGCCCAATCACATAAATATCTACGGTTTTTCACACACACAAGTGAATGCAAGGCATACTTGGTCAACAGCCATACAGGTCACACCGAGGGTGGCCGTATAACAACTTTAACACTGTTACAAATATGCGCCACACTGTGAACCCACACCAAACAAGAATGACAAACACATTTCGGGAGAACATCCGCAACGTAACACAACGTAAACACAACAGAACTAATACCCAGAACCCCTTGCAGCACTAACTCTTCTGGGACGCTACAATATACACCGCCCGACCCCCCACCTCAACCTCGCTCCCTCAACCCCGGCCACCTCAACCTCCTCATGCTCTCTCAGGGAGAGCATGTCCCAAATTCACTTTGTGACTTCAATGACAATAACTTTGTGACTTCAATAACAAGTCCATGGCAGTGCCATGTTGGCATTTTTTTCCATAACTTCAGTTGATTTATTTTGGAAAACCTTGTTACATAGTTTAATGCATCACAACAAAATTAGGCATAATAATGTGTTAATTCCACGACTGTATATATCGGTACCGGTTGATATCGGAATCGGTAATTAAGAGTTGGACAATATCGGATATCGGCCAAAAAGCCATTATCGGACATCTCTAATTCTTATTTGTAACCATTCTTAATCGATTCAAAAAAATTCTAAATCAATTTGATTTTATTATTTTTTAATCTGTCCAAATGAAGTTGTTTATGTAGATCATATGTGTCAACGTCAAGAATGAATTATCTGTGGCCCACGGGATGATATTTCATTAGTATTAGAACCGGCCCACAGGCCACAGCCGCCTGCTGCTGTTTTGCACGCACCAAGAATGGCGCTAGGAATTTTCAAAATGGGGTCCCAGGGACTCCATCAAGTCATAAAAATGGGGTCCCACTTTTTTGTAACCGTTTTGAAAACAAATGATAGATGTATGCATTATCCTGTTATATCTCACATTCTATATTATGTTTTGTAAAAAGGTTGTCATTAACGTTACTTCATTAAAAAAAAAAATACAAAAGAGAACACATTTTTATGCATATGTAAATGTATTCAGTTATAAACATTAATTCACTTTCTTCTTTCCTTCATGGATCTAAACTTTACCGCTGCCGGTATTTTTTTCTATATTTTTATTGTAACATTTTCAGAATGTGTTTGTTCTATTTTTGACCAAAGTAAGACAAAGTAAACAATCTGAAGTTGTCTTTATTTTTTAGTTTTAATGCCATGATTTTATTAGTCTCACCTTCGTGTGCACAGGTTTTACTCCATGCGGGCCCTGAGCTAGAATGAGTTTGACACCCCTGATGTAGATGATCATATCTGCTGTACAGATTTACTTTAAAAAAAGAGAAATGTTGAATTCTTCACTTGCTGCCTTATTAGTATTTGACTTTATTAAATGTTTGGGGAGCATTAAACTTAAAAAGTTGAATTTTAAGTAATATAAACATGTATCAGAGATGTTTGTCTATTTTATGGAGGAATATAATTAATCATAGAACTGGCACCCAATGTTATTTAAAAAAAAATATCAATCAAGAATCGGTTTGAATCGATTGATTCTGAATTGTTACCCCCAAGAATCAAATTTATTGGCCAAAGATTCATACCCCCAGTATTTCTGCTAGCAGGCTACTTCCTAGTTTGTGGAGGATGATGTAAGACGACAGGGGAGGAATGGTTCTGATGTGAGTCAAAAATAAAGATTTCTCAGACAAAAGCAATGAATTTTGTTTTCCGCTTGTTATCAGACGACTTCCTGTTTTGTGGGGCATGATATAAGACGATGGGGGCTTCCTGGTTTTTAATTGGGGTAGGGGGGAACAGTTCTTATGTGACTTAAAAGACCAAAAATATACATATATTTCTCAAACAAAAGTGACAAATTCATGTTAATTCATTTTATTTTATTAGTGCGAAGTAGCAGGCTACTTCTTGGATCGCGGAGTCTGTAATAAAACAACATGAGTGTACCGGTACCTTTCATGCGGGAACAATTCTTATGTGACTCAAAAAGTAAAACCAACATTTCTCAAAAGTGATGCATTTGGGGTATTTTATACGTGCATTTGTTAGCAAGCTACTTCTTGGTTCATGGTGTCTGATAAGACAACAGGGCATACTGTTTTTTAAATATGGGACAGAGAGAACAGTTATGACTCCAAAAATTAAGATTCCTCTAACATACGTGATAAACTTGTTATTTTGTTTGTCCGTGTGTTATCGGACTACTTCCGGCTTTGTGGAGGATGATATAAGACGACAGAGGCTTACTGGTTTTTAATCGAGGCAGGGGGCAACAGTTATGTGACTCAAAAAATTAAGATTTCGACAAATTTTGGTTGTGTTGTACACAAGTTTGTTAGTAAGTCACGTCCTTGTTCATGGTGGGTGATAGACGATTGGGGCTAACTGTTTTTTTTAATCATGGTAGAGGAGGGAACAGTTTTTATATGAGTTAAAATGCTAAAAGAAAAAATGTTTTTAAACAAAAGCGACAAATTTGTGTTATTCTATTATTGCATTTATGGGCAAGCAACTTGGAAAATGTAGTAAGCTAAGCTCCAAGTTACTCTCAATTAAATGTGAAGCTATTTCCAGTTAATTGTAGCAAGCTACATGGCAAAAGTAACTTTCCGCTACATATATACATATGTATATATAGAATGTATGTATATATGTATCTATATATATGTATGTATGCATGTGTGTATGTGTGTGTGTATGTATGTATGTACGTAAATATTTGTGTATATATGTATATACAGTATGTATATATGTGTATATATGTATATACATGTGTGTGTGTGTATATGTATGTATATATATATATATATATATATGTGTGTATGTATATATATATATGTGTATGTATATACATGTGTGTGTGTGTGTGTGTGTGTGTGTGTGTATATATATATATATATGACAAGAGCGTACCGTTTTTTATTCTAGAGCCGGTTGGAACAGTTCTTATGTTACTCAAAAACAAAAAAGATTTCTCACACAAAAGTGATACATTTGGGGTGTTTTATACATGCATTTGTTAGCAAGCTACTTCCTGTTTCATCGAGATTGATATGATTTTTTTTTTTTAAATGGGGCAAAGGGAAACATTTATGTGATTAAAATTCCAACTCCAACAAAACTGATATATGTGATTTATTTTGTTTGTCCGTTTATTATCAGACGACTTCCTAGTTTGTGGAGGATGATATAAGACGATTGAGGCTTACTGTTCTTTAATCGGAGTAGAGGAATCAACAGTTCTTGTGTGACTTAAAAGACAAAATGAAAATATTTCTTATACAAAAGTGACACATTTTTGTTTTTTTAAATTCATTTGTGTGTTGTTGTTTATAAGTTTGTTAGCAAGCCACTTCTCGGTTTGTGGAGTCTGATGTACTGTAAGACGTGCCTTTTTTTATTCTAGAGCAGGCGGGAACAATTCTTACATTACTCAAAAAGCAAAACAAAAAATATTTCTTACACAAAAGTGATACGTTTGGGGTGTTTAATTGGTCCATTTGTTAGCAAGCTACTTCCTGTTTCGTGGTTGATGATATAAGACGACAGGACAGCTTTTTGTATTCTAAGGCGGCGGAAACAGTTAATTGAATCAGTAAAAAGCTTTCTCGAACAGTAGTGACAACTTTGTGTCGTGTTGTACGTTCATTTGTTAGCAAGCTACTTCCTGTTTCTTATAGCATTGGTCCCCAACCTTTTTGTAACTGCGGACCGGTCAACGCTTGAAAATTTGTCCCACGGACTGGGGGGTATGGTATTTTTATATTTTTATTTTTATTTTTTTGTCATAAAAAAAATACAATCATGCGTGCTTACGGACTGTATCCCTGCAGACTGTATTGATCTATATTTATATATAATGTAGGAACCAGAAATAATAACAGAAAGAAACAACTCTTTTGTGTGAATGAGTGTAAATGGGGGATGGAGGTTTTTTGGGTTGGTCCACTAATTGTAAGTGTATCTTGTGTTTTTTTATGTTGATTTAATAAAAAAAATAATAATAAAAAAAAATTGTTTTTTTTTATTTATTTTTTATTTCTTGTGCGGCCCGGTACCAATCGATCCACGGACCGGTGGTTGGGGACCACTGTCTTAAAGGATGATATAAGACGACTGAGTTATACCATTTATAACCAAAATAACTTTGTCTTCATTTGTATTACCCAGGTGTGCTCTGCACCAAACAAGAAGTGGACATGAGCACTCTCTCCACAGACAGGAAGCCGCTTGTGGACTACGGCGTCCAGATCCGCTTCATCAAGGACCTCCAAGACACGGGCGGCGCCTCGCCCGACAAGTCCAGAGGAAACAACAACCACACGGCCACCCCTCATCCAGGAAGCAAATATGGGGTGGCCGTACGTGTTCAGGGGATCTCCGGACAGCCGTACGTGGTCCTGAACGATGGCGCCAAAGGGGATTCCTACGGCGTTCAGCTAAACACGCCGGCCGCCAGCCCGGTACCCCAGTCGCCGTACAAGATCACCCCCAAAAGTAATGAAGCCGCAGAAGTTGTGAACGCCTCACACTCCCCTGTTTCTCCAACTGAAGACGAGGAGATCTACCGGAGCCCCCTTCGAAGACCCCCAGGGGACGGCCAAGCCGGAGGTCAAGGCGAGGACGAGGGCAGGACTGTCAAAGAGGGGAGGTCCAAAGCTGAACCCCAAGTCAAAGCGGCTGCGAGTGAAGTACAGACAAAACAGGAAAGTACAAGTAAAGAAGAGTACAATGAAGCCGGTTTAAAACCAGTCAAAGTGAACGGTGCTGGTCCCAGAGGGTTTAAACAAAACGGTTTCATCGGTACCCAGCAGGGTGCAGATTCTGCTGCACAGTCCATCTCCAGACCCTCGGCATCCACGGACGAGAAGCCGATCGACACCAACTCCCTGGCTCCTATCAACAAGCTTATCAGCAAGTTTAACAACAAGACGCCCAGTAGCGGCCCCCAGGCGAGGGGGCGCACCGGCGCCAGACACCATCTCCGCTTTGACGAACGCAAGCGCTCCAGAAGCCTGGACGCGAGAAAGGAGAGTCCCCTTCCCTCGCCTCCGTCACCGACTTTCAACCCGTACGCTTCCGCCTCCTCTAACGTGTCATCCAGAGCTGGTTTGGGACGGGACGCCGCACCGGTTGTCAACAAGGCCGCCACTCCAGAGTCCCTGAAGCAGAGTTTGAAGTCATCAGGGATGACCTCAAAGGAGGCCGCCCCCATCATAGCCAGAAAACCTGTAAGTCCCAGGCAACCTGCTGTAATTTCTGTATTTGTAACCAGGACGTCTACTGTATGTACATGAAGCACTGCAGCCACAGAACCAATGTTGGAATAGCGCTAATCAGTGACTGTAGGAACTTCAGCAGTTGATTAGGGGCCTTAATTGGAGAATTCACGTTATAGGCCTACCTGATTTGATTATTTTCTATGCATTTCCTGACACGTCTGGCTTTCCCCCTGTGAAGGAGATACCACCGAGGAGTTTATCCCAAAAGGACAACACTGGGGACGAGGCGCAACTAAAGCAAGCGATTTACAGCATTCTCAAAGTGGGGTAAGTTCGACTACAAGAGAAACGCATTTAAAAATTAGAGCTCGTAATCCCTCGACCATCTGTTCCTCTCTCATCAGCACCACCGAGAGTGACTCATCCCTCAAAAGGAAGACCGACCTTGTCTATGAGACCACCAGCAATTTAAAGGTACAACATTAAAGTCTAATTTGGAAAGCTAATGCCGCTAGCTTAGCACAAAGTCCTAAAACTAAGATGTTGTTTGGCTAGGTCTGACTCTTTGAATTTTGTCTTTAGTTCACAATCCTATGTAAGATAAGAACACCTTTGTTTTTTTTATGCATCCTAACCAGTGTTGGGACTAACGCGTTACTTTGTAACGCGTTACTGTAACGCCGTTAGTTTCGGCGGTAACTAGTAATCTAACGCGTTATTTTTTATATTCAGTAACTCAATTACCGTTACTACATGATGCGTTACTGCGTTATTTTACGTTATTTTTTAATGTAGTATCGGCTAGAAACAGAAGAAGTGTCGTCCTTCTGTCTCACAAGGAAAAGAAAAGGCGTGCTTTCCTCGACCGAGGAGCGGAGCGCAGGGGAGACGTTCCTCCAGGGCCTATGTATTTCGGGGCTAACAACTTTCACTTTACCCGGCAGTGGGTCTTTACAGCTCCGGACTCGAGGGTGAATGATGAGGCCGGCGGTTTGTTGCAACTTTGCGACTTTATTGGTGTCTTACACGCAGCCATCCACCAAGCTAGAGCACCTGCACACACTAACTGTTGCGCTCCCTCACCTCTCTCGCCCACTCACTCACTGACGTCACTCACCTCACATGCTGTGATATCTTAAAGGGCCACACGCACACACACATACGCTACTCTCATAACAACTAACAAGACATCATGGTGAAGTCAGAAGTCGAGTTTCTTAACAAGTTAACATGGAGACATTGTCACTACTTTTCTTTTGTCGAGCACAAAGAAAATAACAGTTTAGTTAAATGTAAGTTGTGTCTTGGATCAAAGATCCCATCTACTTAAAGTTAAAGTGCCAATGATTGTCACACACACACTAGGTGTGGTGAAATTATTCTCTGCATTTGACCCATCACCCTTGATCACCCCCTGGGAGGTGAGGGGAGCAGTGAGCAGCAGCAGTGAGCAGCAGCAGTGACCGCGCCCGGGAATACTGCCCAAAACAGCAATTCAAATCTGCTGAAACAGCTACATAAATGGTAAATGGGTTATACTTGTATAGCTTTTCTACCTTTTTAAGGAACTCAAAGCGCTTTGACACTATTTCCACATTCACCCATTCACACACACATTCACACACTGATGGAGGGAGCTGCCATGCAAGGCGCTAACCACCACCCATCAGGAGCAAGGGTGAAGTGTCTTGCTAAAGGACACAACGGACGTGACTAGGATGGTAGAAGGTGGGGATTGAACCAGTAACCCTCAGATTGCTGGCACGGCCACTGCTAGCCAGGACAACATTGATAGAGCCATTGCAGCGTATGTGCTAAAAGATATGCAGGCTATTTCTACAGTGGAGTCACACGTTTTCAGGCAGCTAATTAGTATGATACCGGCGTCAAACAACAAATGGCACGGAAAACATGTTCCAAGTACCTGGACAGTGAGCACATAAACATGGAAAGCGAGCTAAAGAAAACACTCCAAACTCTGCCTCTGCTCATCATTGAAGGTACACACTGTCAATTCTCTTATATACTATTTCATTCTAGACTTCTAGAGTGTTTGATTATCACATCACTCTAAATGTATAGACTATAAAGTTCACAAACATAAAGAGGGATGCTAGTGGGCCAGGCCAATCTTTCCTTATCTCTAAACTAAAACTGGGGAAATGTGTAGAGTGTTCTGGGCTTCACTACAGTGTTGATCTCCTGAATACATGATTTTATTTCACAATTCCTTGAGAAAAAAAATGCCTGGTTAGGCTTTGTGTATGTCATGTGTGCCTTCCTTGGGTGAAGCCAGCTTTACAGCTATGTTGTCATTATGCTGTTTGTTACTTATGTATGTTATGTTGCAGCTATTTCAAATAGTTTTGTCAATTTGTTTTGGCCTGAAATAAACTGGCCCTTTGAAACATATCTTTGTCTTTTGTATGTAGAGCACATTGCTTAGCAGAGTTCAGTGATGCAAATGCATGTCAAGTTGATCAACACATTGTCTTATTCTCCAGTGCAATAACAGTACTGAAATGAAGGCTAAAAGGGCATCAATGAGAGCCTTAAAAAAAAGGAGAAAAAAAAGAAGTAACTAAATAGTTACTTTTCACAGTAACGCATTACTTTTTGGTGTAAGTAACTGAGTTAGTAACTGAGTTACTTTTGAAATAAAGTAACTAGTAACTGTAACTAGTTACTGGTTTTCAGTAACTAACCCAACACTGATCCTAACTCATAAACGCTAGCAAAAGTAGGCTAACAATGGAGTTAATGAGGTTCGCTCTAATCCGCCTATAAATCACTTTAAAAAAACATCCAAAAGCCGCCATCGACGTTTTATATACACACTGTAAGTATACATGTAATGTAGTAGTAACAGGCTCATTCATAATAATTATCGTTGTTTGCTCATTTTAAGCATACAGCTGTGTATTAAATTCACAGACTCATCAAAACGGCATGGCAGACTTCTTGAGAGACTTTGGGAGAGAACCTTATATTTTTAAGCCTGAATATAAGGATGAGCCACAAGTGTTAGAAGCAGTTGCTAAACAAATTAAACTTTACCCTCCGAACATAATAAAACAATTACTTACTGTACTGGAATGCTGACTGATGGGATCTTCATATCTTCCCGTTCAGATGAAGAATTAATCATAATTCAAACTCAGTGGCCTAGTGGTTAGAGTGTCCGCCCTGAGATCGGTAGGTTGTGAGTTCAAACCCTAGCCGAGTCATACCAAAGACTGTAAAAATGGGACCCATTACCTCCCTGCTTGGCACTCAGCATCAAGGGTTGGAATTGGGGGTTAAATCACCAAAAATTATTCCCGGGCGCGGCACCGCTGCTGCCCACTGCTCCCCTCACCTCCCAGGGGGTGATCAAGGGGATGGGTCAAATGCAGAGGACAAATTTCACCACACCTAGTGTGTGTGTGACAATCATTGGTACTTTAACTTTAACTTTAACTTAATCCTCAGGCAGGTTAAAAAAAAGAAGGTGCCGCAAACCAGCTTCTTTTGGTGTCTTTCTTGCCAACACTGGGTCTATGTTGGATGTCAAAGTTAACCAACTTCTCGGTTTATATACACACCTTCTACTGTACAAGTGAGAGGCATGATTTATAATCTAGAATTAACTTTTACCAACTCAGAGGCAACGCAGCAGCAGCTCAGTATGTCAATACTGTAGCTGCATGAGCTAATTAGCTCTCTGTGATCACGGCGCCGCTGAAAATAGTTTGTCTGCGTTAGCGCTTATGATAACAATATCACTAATACTTGGTTAATGTTCAGGTCACGACATGTAGATTAAGTACTGTGGGCTCTTTTTGGATGATTTTAGACTGCTTTATGGGCGGAATAGTGTACTCCCATTAACTGCATTGTTAGCCACCTCGTACTTGCTGTATTTTACGAAATAGAATGCATGAAAAAAAGAAAAACGAATACACAGTACAGGCCAAAAGTTTGGACACACCTTCTTTATTTTCATGACTATTTACATTGTAGATTGTCACTGAAGGCATCAAAACTAGGAATGAACACATGTGGAGTTATGTACTTAACAAAAAAAGGGGAAATAACAGAAAACATGTTTTATATTCTAGTTTCTTCAAAATAGCCACACTTTGCTCTGATTACTGCTTTGCACACTTTTGGCATTCTCTCGTTGAACTTCAAGCACACCTGTGAAGTGAAAACCATGTCTGGTGACTACCTTTTGAAGCTCATGGAGAGAATGCCAAGAGTGTGCAAAGCAGTAATCAGAGCAAAGTGTGGCTATTTTGAAGAAACAAGAATATAAAACATGTTTTCAGTTATTTCATTTTTTTTTGTTAAGTACATAACTCCACATGTGTTCATTCATAGTTTTGATGCCTTCAGTGACAATCTACAAGGTAAATAGTCATGGAAAAAAAGAAAACGCATTGAATAAGGAGAAGGTGTGTCCAAACTTTTGGCCTGTACTGTATATACAGGGCATCCGGAAAGTATTAACAGCTCTTCACGTTTACCCCATTTTGTTGGGGTAATTTTTGTTGGCCTTATTCCAAATCCAGCGCCCCCCGCGACCCCAAAGGGAATAAGCGGTAGAAAATAAATGGATGGATGGATGGATGGAATAAATCAATTATTCGTCTTCAAAATTCTACACAAAATGTGTGTGTATGTATGTATGTATGTATGTGTGTGTGTGTATATATATATATATATATATATATATATAAATAAAACCATTTTTACTAGTCTAAAACCATTCCCCTAGAGGGGGGGTGTCACCCACATCTGCGGTCCTCTCCAAGGTTTCTCATAGTCATTCATATTGATATCCCACTGGGTTGTGAGTTTTTCCTTGCCCTTATGTGGGCTCTGAACCGAGGATGTTGTGGCTTGTGCAGCCCTTAGAGACACTTGTGATTTAGGGCTAAATAAATAAACATTGATTGATTGATTGATTGATAGATATATTACCGCTTGAAATAGTCGCTAGCAAGCTAGCAGTCTGTCTGCAAGGCAAGTTTGTAGATTTACCAAAGCGGAAACAAGCTTTTAATGCAAATAAGAACGGCATTTTGTTTTATCAACGCTTGACGTTGAAGCCAAATGACGTGTTCTTTCTTTTAGGTACATTTGGATGTTTGTGGTATTTATAAAGCATTCATCTGCTAGTTTAGCACAAAACCCTGAAACTAAGATAACAGATAATGTGCGGAAGATAATGTGCTTCATCTATCGTTTGACTAAGCTGGCTTAAGGCACCGATACAAAATTAGACAAACCAGCTTGTTTTCATTCTATTGAGTAAAAAGCTAGTCAGTTCAAAGAAAGTTCACCGTTTTGCTGGGGAAAATCTCAAATTGTAGAACTTAATTGCATATGGGTCACAGTGTCACATTGTCTGCTGTAATGTTGTCGTAATGAAGCCAACAGATGGCTGGCAGCATGTTCTTCTTTCTGAGAACAGCCTGTTTCATTGACTCCTCTCCACGGAGCCTCTTTTGTCAGTGCAAGGAATGATTAAGTGATATGCCAATTTGGCTCCCTCGCTCCTCTGAAGACTAAAGATAAAGGGTGCCTCGTACTTATGCACGCCGCTGTTTACAAACTGCAATCCTTTGAATAAATCTACATGCAAACGCAGGTCTTTCGCCGCGTACTTTAAGCCGACACCCCTGATTATGTGATATCCCTTGTTATGTGTGCTCGCCTCGTCAATTATTGCTGCGCCTTGTCCATCACCTGGCAACCATGCAAATGTTGGAGGGCCCGGTCACTGAGAGGCATTAATATTTAAGACGGACTGGAACCCTGCACCTGCTGTCTGCATAAGTGTTTCATCTTTGCGGCACATTTTGTGGTTTTTCTGGTTAAAAACAAAGAATATTCAGTTAAATATTCTATAAAACCTCAGACAAATTGTTACCCTCCTTTTTTTTGACTCTCAAGGCATGTAGGTTAATTTGTGTCTTTGTTACGAAAAGCTTTTTTTTTTCAATCTGAATTTATGTAACTTAGACTTGGACTTAAACAAACTTTATTGATCCACAAGGGAAATTGTTCCACACAGTAGCTCAGTTACAAAGGATGGAAAGGGTGAAGTGAAGTGAATTATATTTATATAGCCCTTTTTCTCTAGTGACTCAAAGCGCTTTACATAGTGAAACCCAATATCTAAGTTACATTTAAACCAGTGTGGGTAGCACTGGGAGCAGGTGGGTAAAGTGTCTTGCCCAAGGACACAACGGCAGTGACTAGGATGGCGGAAGCGGGTATCGAACCTGCAACCCTCAAATTGCTGGCACGGCCACTCTACCAACCGAGCTATACCGCCCCCAAGGGCGGTATAGCTCGGTTGGTAGGGTGAGGATGGAAAGGATAATGCACACAAGGGCACAAAAGGTAGACTAAAATATACCATAGTAGACTAAAATATACCATAGTAGCAATATAAAATACAACATAATTGTAATATTTACATATTATATGTATAGTATATAGTGTATATAATATATACTGATATTATTATATCATATCTTTATATAATATGTGCAATATATAACAATTCCCAATTACCATGTACAATATTACAGAATGTGTAACAGCTGCAGCAAAAAAAGGGAATATCACTGAATTTATTGCATTTAAATTTGCAATTTCATTTAAAACATTTTTTTTTAACATTCAGTGTATACAAATTCAGTGTAAAAAATTAAAAAAAAATTTTTTTTTTAAAGTAGTAAAATTTGCTGCTTCAAAACGTAAGACCCACTTCCAGTAAATGAAGCAACCGATCCTGTCTCAGAACCAGCCAATGAGGTTTGAAGTCACTGGAAACGGTTCACGTGACTTCAATTTAAAAAAAATTTCATACACTGAATTTTTGAATGCACACATTTTTGTTCACTGAAATTTTTCGCATAATTAATTTACATAAATTCAGTGTCAAAAAAAACCTTTCATAGTAAAGACACAAATTAACCTCCATACAAGGTATTTTTGTTACAAGAGTATAACTCAAATTAGGATTAATGTAAACTGATTTGATCTGTTCCAGGGTCAGGCTGTCACCAGCCTCAGACCTTAGTAAAACTGTGTTAGTGTCATATGGGTGTGAAAATACATTAAACACTGTTAATATTTACATTTAAAGCCAATAAAATACTGAGTTTTACCTTTTATTTTTCCATTGAAAACAGTTAACATTCAGTTAATCTGTTCCAGGGTCAAGATGTCACCAGCACAAGACCTCAGTTTAACTTTGAAAGTGTTATAGGAGTGTGGAAAATACTTTCTTAACTGTTAATATTTACATTTAAAAAACAATAGTACACTTTTACAATACCTTTTTTTTTTTAAATGGAAATGATGGAAATTAGCGGATTTTGTATATTCAATAATATTATTAATAATATTAATAACAATACATTTTATTTATAAAGCGCTTTCCAAACACTCAAAGACGTTTTACAGGGTCACAAATAAGTGTATGAAATAGCGACTATAAAAGTACTAAAATAACAAGTACGAAACAGCACAAATTAATTTAAAAGTGCATTCAAGAGGCAGTTAGCTTAGCTTAGCACAACACTTTTTTACTTATCATGCAAGTGTAAAAAAAAGTATGGGAGAAATAATACAGGTTAGCTTAGATTTGATGACAAGAGACGCCTCCTATGCTTTTTAATGTGAGTTCGCTTACACTTCACGTGACAGCTCTTTCTTTTGGACTAAGTGTTGTGAAAAATGCCAAAGAAAAAGCCCAGAGCTAACGCCTTAAAGCTCGCTTTGAGCGCAGACATTTTGAGCGACTTTTCCCCAATTGTATTTAGCTTGACCGTCTAAAAATGTCCTAAACTAATTTGTTTCTAATAATGTGTTCATTTTTGAGCATATTGTCGTTAACAAGGGTAGAGAGTTGTATTGTATTTTGGCAAGCAGGAAGTGTTTCTGCTTTGTAACAGAACACTGTTGACTTAAAACAAGTACTGCCTATTACATAACATTTGTTCTTAACTTGAGTAATACACACATTAAAAGCAGTCACTGCTTTTTAATGATTACAAAGTAGGAATCCCAAATAAATTTGCAACGACTGTAGTGGCATATTCCAGAATAATTACAATGCGGTACACTTTTATTTTGAAGCCCAAAATGTCAATATAATGTAAAGTTCATACTCCAAAAGGCTCCTTCAGCTTCGTTCCCACAGTGTTCAATTCAAGAACTCCTTCATTCCACACTCCATCCAGTTGTATAATCACTCGCCATACAGCAATAGATGATGTCTATTACCTGACACCTTCTATGTTAGCTACTTCTCTTTGTTTATAATTTGCTGGATTTACTCTCTATTTTATGCTGCACTTGTTACGTATACTGTAATATTGTACATGGTAATTGTTATATATTGTATATATGATATAAGCATATAATATATCAGTATATATCCTATACTGTACATATATTATGTAAATATTATGTATATTTGTTATATAGTATTGCGTTTAGTCTATTTTATTCCTGCATTGTCCTTTCCATCTTTTCCATTATTTGTAACTGAGCTACTGTGTGGAACAATTTCCCTTGTGGCTCATTAAAGTTTGTCTAAGTCTAAGTCTAAAATTCTGGCCTTCAAAATAAAAGTGTACCACGCTGTAGTTATTCTGGAATATGCGATTAAAGCCGACAATTTATAGGGGGGATATTTTTTTAAGTATATTGAACAAAAAAAGTTGGTCCTAAATTAAACATTTTCAACTGAAAAAATGGCTAAATAAACTAGAAATATCGATACTACAGTAGTATTGGCCACTCGAGGGTACCAATCCAATTAGAAGCTTTTTGTTCAGCATCGTGACCACTGATTTGCCTAGCCTCATGCAGCGTTACTTCATTGGATTAAAATAGTGTAAAGGTGACTAAAAGGCATTACTTCATATCTATAGGGCTCCACTGAAAACTTATTGAGAAGGTCTTCATTTTTTTTCGTGCTTGAGCTACGAAAATGTTGAAAATGAAAAATTAGGATTTGTAATTCATAATTCCTACTTCGCGGAAATGTATTTATCCCGGTCATGTTTGAAACCAGTCAACGATTAACAAGGGATGACTGTAATGTCTGTGGCTTTTCCTGAGTTCTCTCTCTCTCTCTCTCTCTCTCTCTCTCTCTCTCTCTCTCTCTTCTCTCTCTCTCTCTCTCTCTCTCGTCTCTGTCTCTCTCTCTCTCTCTCTCTCTCTCTCTCTCTCTCTCTCTCTCTCTCTCTCTCTCTCTCTCTCTCTTCTCTCTCTCTGTGCCGTGCGTAGCGTGCTATACTAGCCGAGGGTGGGGGGTGGTGGACAGTCATAGTTTACTCACTGACACTGTTTGTTTGCATGCTTAAATGAGGATTCGATACCAGAGGCGTTTGGTTACACAAGACGGCTTGTGTTTCCTACAATGGAAATCTTCTTTATTTGCAAAATATATATTTACATTTGGTGCAAAAAATGTTTTTTATATATATATATGTATATATATATGTATATATGTATATATGTATACATACATTATATATATATATGTATGTACCATATGTATGTATATATATAATATGTATGTATGTGTATATATATATGTATATGTATGTATGTATATATGTATGTATGTATGTATATATATATATGTATGTATGTATATGAATATATGTATGTATATATATATATATATATATATATATATACATATATACAATATATAGTATATATAATATACAATGTGTATATATGTGTATATATATACTGTATATGTGTATATATATACATATGTGTATATATATATATATATATGTACGTATATATATGTGTATATATGTATATATAGGTGTATATATATATATACATATATATATATATATACATATACATATATATATATAAAAATGTGTGTATATATATATATATATATATACATATACATATATATATAAATGTATATGTATATATATATGTATATATGTATATATATATATGTGTATATATATATGTATATATATGTGTATATATATATGTATATGTATATATCTGTATATATATATATTTATATATATATATATATACGTATATATATACACACGTGTGTGTGTATATATATATACAGGTAAAAGCCAGTAAATTAGAATATTTTGAAAAACTTGATTTATTTCAGTAATTGCATTCAAAAGGTGTAACTTGTACATTATATTTATTCATTGCACACAGACTGATGCATTCAAATGTTTATTTCATTTAATTTTGATGATTTGAAGTGGCAACAAATGAAAATCCAAAATTCCGTGTGTCACAAAATTTGAATATTACTTAAGGCTAATGCAAAAAAGGGATTTTTAGAAATGTTGGCCAACTGAAAAGTATGAAAATGAAAAATATGAGCATGTACAATACTCAATACTTGGTTGGAGCTCCTTTTGCCTCAATTACTGCGTTAATGCGGCGTGGCATGGAGTCGATGAGTTTCTGGCACTGCTCAGGTGTTATGAGAGCCCAGGTTGCTCTGATAGTGGCCTTCAACTCTTCTGCGTTTTTGGGTCTGGCATTCTGCATCTTCCTTTTCACAATACCCCACAGATTTTCTATGGGGCTAAGGTCAGGGGAGTTGGCGGGCCAATTTAGAACAGAAATACCATGGTCCGTAAACCAGGCACGGGTAGATTTTGCGCTGTGTGCAGGCGCCAAGTCCTGTTGGAACTTGAAATCTCCATCTCCATAGAGCAGGTCAGCAGCAGGAAGCATGAAGTGCTCTAAAACTTGCTGGTAGACGGCTGCGTTGACCCTGGATCTCAGGAAACAGAGTGGACCGACACCAGCAGATGACATGGCACCCCAAACCATCACTGATGGTGGAAACTTTACACTAGACTTCAGGCAACGTGGATCCTGTGCCTCTCCTGTCTTCCTCCAGACTCTGGGACCTCGATTTCCAAAGGAAATGCAAAATTTGCATGGTTGGGTGATGGTTTGGGGTGCCATGTCATCTGCTGGTGTCGGTCCACTCTGTTTCCTGAGATCCAGGGTCAATGCAGCCGTCTACCAGCAAGTTTTAGAGCACTTCATGCTTCCTGCTGCTGACCTGCTCTATGGAGATGGAGATTTCAAGTTCCAACAGGACTTGGCGCCTGCACACAGCGCAAAATCTACCCGTGCCTGGTTTACGGACCATGGTATTTCTGTTCTAAATTGGCCCGCCAACTCCCCTGACCTTAGCCCCATAGAAAATCTGTGGGGTATTGTGAAAAGGAAGATGCAGAATGCCAGACCCAAAAACGCAGAAGAGTTGAAGGCCACTATCAGAGCAACCTGGGCTCTCATAACACCTGAGCAGTGCCAGAAACTCATCGACTCCATGCCACGCCGCATTAACGCAGTAATTGAGGCAAAAGGAGCTCCAACCAAGTATTGAGTATTGTACATGCTCATATTTTTCATTTTCATACTTTTCAGTTGGCCAACATTTCTAAAAATCCCTTTTTTGTATTAGCCTTAAGTAATATTCTAATTTTGTGACACACGGAATTTTGGATTTTCATTTGTTGCCACTTCAAATCATCAAAATTAAATGAAATAAACATTTGAATGCATCAGTCTGTGTGCAATGAATAAATATAATGTACAAGTTATACCTTTTGAATGCAATTACTGAAATAAATCAAGTTTTTCAAAATATTCTAATTTACTGGCTTTTACCTGTGTATATATACGTATATATATATATATATATGTGTATATATACGTATATATATATATATATATGTGTATATATACGTATATATATATATATATGTATATATATACGTATATATATATATATGTATATATTAGAGATGCGCGGTTTGCGGACACAACCGCGGAGTCCGCGGATTATCCGCGGATCGGGCGGATGAAATTTAAAAAAATAAGATTTTATCCGCTCGCGGGTCGGGTCGGGCGGATTAATTAGATTTATTTATTTATTTATTTTTTTTTTTTTTTTTTTTTTTTGCGGGTGGCAGTTAAACCAATTGGGAAATATATATATACATAGTTAAATGTTGTTACCCACATACGAAAAACGAGCAGGCACCTGCAGCATATGCCACAACAGAAGAAAAAAAAAAGAAAAGAGATGGACACTTTTACGGAGCGGAGAAGGGACGCCTCGCCGGGGTCCGGGACCGAGGCCCCTTCCCCCGAGAGGGCCCCACCGGGAGCCGTAGCTGAGTCGATCCGCGAGAAGGGTCCGACGCACGTCCAGGGTCACTACCGCGCCCACCGCACCGACACCCCGCCTCGTCCGCTTTCGCCGCGGCCGGCGTCACGCGCAGCAGGTAAGCAGCTTACCTGCCCGCCACCCCCGTGGCCGGGGGCTCGTAACAGGGGTCCAAGGGCCGCAGGCCCCGGTAGGTCCAGGACAAAGTCCTGGTGGAGGGTTCAGGGCTTCGCCCCCCGACGCAAAATGATTATTAGCATTCAGACAGGTTAAAATGTTGCTAAAACCATCACTTTTCTATCAGTCACAGTGACTTTTCAAAACAAAAATATTACAGCAAAAATCATATGGGTTGATTGACATGTTTATTCTGTAAGCTAACTTCAATAGTTTGAAATTATTTTGACAGTTAATGCCAGTTATCCTGTCAACCTTTCACAAGACTTCAATTTGTTAATTGAAAGTATAAATAGTATAAACACTTTTAACAGTATGTCGTGCTGTGAAATACAGCCGACAGGATTGCGCATGCATGGTGCAGGAGAACAAAGGACTTCTTTAATTTAAGGTTTGTGATAAACCATCAAACTCATTCGTTAAAAGGACTCTATAGTAATATAAAGCGAATTTTTCTTGACATTATCATGCAAGAAAAGTTTATTTTTGGGATCGCGATCACCGCGTAATGATTTTTAAAGGTTGCATTACATTATTAACTGTCCCATGTGATCAGCCAGTGCGATTGGAAGTCCATGCTCAATTATTGCCTCCGTAAATAAAACTTCAGTACTTATCACATCCAAAGAATCTGTTTGGGCGACGAAAAACGTTGAATGTTTTCCACTTGTATCGCTAGCAACGGCATTAGACTTGTGTTTTTTTGTCCCAACGTGGTCTTTTACATCGCTAATTCCTCCGTGTCCGATCGAAAAATCTTGTCTGCACAAGGTGCAATTCGCATAGTTTTCACCCTTTTTTTTTTTTTTTTATTAATATTAGATATATAACAACGGGCGGATGGCGGGCGGGTGCAGTCCTGATCAAACTTACATCGGGTGGATGGCGGATGAAATAATTGCCTATCCGCGCATCTCTAGTATATATATATATGTATATATATATATATGTATATATATATATATATATATATATATATATATATGTATGTGTGGGAAAAAAAATCACAAGACTATTTCATCTCTACAGGCCTGTTTCATGAGGGGGGGTACCCTCAATCATCAGGAGATTTTAATGGGAGCATTCGCATACCATGGTTTATATAGGGCACAGAGTGGGTGGGTACAGGCTGGCCTAGGGGCGTGGTGATTGGCTCATGTGTTACCTAGGAGGTGTTTCCGTCTATGGCGGCATGTTACAATTTCGCTGCGCTTGTTGAGGGATGACAGGTCTGGACGGTAAATAATAAACAGTTTCTCTTTCAAGCATAGGTTGCATCTTTTATTACCACTATTGTAAGGTGTGCTGGATGCAAGAATTTGCCATGTTATTGAATATTCAACATTATTGTCTTTGAGGTCCCAAATGTGTTTGCTGAGTTCTGTGGTATTTCGCAGGTTTTTGTTCCTGAAAGAAGCCTTGTGATTGTTCCATCTGGTTTTGAATTCTCCCTCGGTTAATCCTACATATGTGTCGGATGTGTTAATGTCCTTGCGTATTACCTTAGATTGGTAGACAACTGATGTTTGTAAGCACCCCCCGTTGAGAGGGCAATCAGGTTTCTTTCGACAGTTACATCCTTTGTTGGTTTTGGAGTCGCTCTGTCTGGGGGCCGACGGCTCATTTGCAATTGTTTTGTTGTGGTTTGAGATGATTTGTCGTATATTGTTCATGCAGCTGTAGCTCAATTTAATGTTGTTCTTGTTGAATACTTTTCTTAGGGTGTTGTCTTTGGGAAAGTGTTTGTCAATCAGATTGAGGAATTTGTGTCCAATGTTCGTTGAGACGTTTTTGCTGTATGGGGGGGTTGTACCAGATGATGTCGTTTCGTTTTCTGTTCTTTTTTGTTCCGTCTTTTCTATGAGCCTTAGCTTGTAGTCATTCTGCGCGGGTATGGGAATGTTCTTCGTGGAGTAGTCGATGTTGAATTTTTCCATTTCTGATCGTCGTACAGTGCTCAACAAATGTCAATTTGGAGCGGAGTATATGTCTTAATAAGGTTATCCAAAAAATAGTGCTCGAACATCCACCTGGAAAATAAAAGGATCGCGGCTGAACTGGACATTGAGGACAGGGTGGACGCCACAGCCAACAAGGAAGCCTTCATCACATTGAAGGACCACAAACCCAACTTCGCAAATAACCCAACATGCCGACTAATAAACCCAACTAAATCTGAAATAGGAAAAATCAGCAAAATAATCCTGGACAGAGTCAACACAAAAATCAAGGACAAAACACCACTCAACCAATGGAGAAATACAGCAGCAGTAATCAAATGGTTCAACAACATCCAAGACAAACAACAGCACAACTTTATCTCCTTTGATATCGAGGAATTTTACCCTTCCATCACGCAAGACCTACTGACTCAAGCACTAGACTTCGCCTCAGACTACGACTCAATCACAGGCAACGAAAGAAACATCATCATCCACGCAAAAAACTCCATTCTCATCCACAACAGTACACCATGGCAAAAAAAGAACAATGCAACATTTGACGTCACTATGGGAAGTTTTGACGGAGCAGAAACGTGTGAACTCGTTGGGAGTTTCCTCCTCTCCCAGCTCGCTAGCCTCAATCTGAACCTTGGTATTTACCGTGATGACGGACTGGCAGTGTGTCGCGCCTCGCCAAGGAGCAGCGAGAATACCAAGAAGCGCATATGCCAAATTTTCAAAGAGAACGGCCTACGGATCACGATTGAAGCCAACAAGCAAACCGTCAACTTCCTTGACGTCACTTTCAACCTGAGAAATAACAGCTACCAACCATTCACGAAACCCAACACAACACTCCAATACGTGCACCATGACAGCAACCACCCACCAACCACCACGAAAAGAATACCTACCGGAATCAATAAAAGGCTATCGATGCTGTCATCTAGCAAAGCTGAATTTGACCAAGCAACCCCCCCGTACCAAAAAGCCCTTGATGAAAGCGGATACAATTTCACCCTCACCTATGAACCCACGCCACGAAACCAGCCAAAAAAGAACAGAAAACGAAACGACATCTGGTACAACCCCCCATACAGCAAAAACGTCTCAACGAACATTGGACACAAATTCCTCAATCTGATTGACAAACACTTTCCCAAAGACAACACCCTAAGAAAAGTATTCAACAAGAACAACATTAAATTGAGCTACAGCTGCATGAACAATATACGACAAATCATCTCAAACCACAACAAAACAATTGCAAATGAGCCGTCGGCCCCCAGACAGAGCGACTCCAAAACCAACAAAGGATGTAACTGTCGAAAGAAACCTGATTGCCCTCTCAACGGGGGGTGCTTACAAACATCAGTTGTCTACCAATCTAAGGTAATACGCAAGGACATTAACACATCCGACACATATGTAGGATTAACCGAGGGAGAATTCAAAACCAGATGGAACAATCACAAGGCTTCTTTCAGGAACAAAAACCTGCGAAATACCACAGAACTCAGCAAACACATTTGGGACCTCAAAGACAATAATGTTGAATATTCAATAACATGGCAAATTCTTGCATCCAGCACACCTTACAATAGTGGTAATAAAAGATGCAACCTATGCTTGAAAGAGAAACTGTTTATTATTTACCGTCCAGACCTGTCATCCCTCAACAAGCGCAGCGAAATTGTAACAACATGCCGCCATAGACGGAAACACCTCCTAGGTAACACATGAGCCAATCACCACGCCCCTAGGCCAGCCTGTACCCACCCACTCTGTGCCCTATATAAACCATGGTATGCGAATGCTCCCATTAAAATCTCCTGATGATTGAGGGTACCCCCCCCTCATGAAACAGGCCTGTAGAGATGAAATAGTCTTGTGATTTTTTTTCCCACACATACATATATTGCGCTCTACTACGGTATCGAGCACTATTTTTTGGATAACCTTATTAAGACATATATATATATATATATATATATATATATATATATATATATATATACAGTTAATGTGTCGTTGGGTGCAGTCAGAAAACCACCATCTGCTTTTGTTTCAATGTTTGTGTATCGATATAATGAGTGTGTAGGAGGATCCATTGGCAAATTCTCCTGCAGCCTTGACAAATGTGATGTTGGGAGAAGTGGGCGATCCAGACTTGTGTACACGCAGCATCTGTTTTGACAAATTCATTGCATGCCGGCAGGACCGGTGCGTCTCCCTTCTAAAGATCTTCTTGACAGTCAGGAAAGAAAGAAGAGGGAGGCAAAAGTAGGGCATAGAATACACCAAGCGCAGGATTTTCTGTCGTCGTCCCCACACCCCCCACACCTCCCAAGTTAAAGCGAATAATGTATTTCTAGACTCACTTTGTGTGTGTTTGTGTGCAGAAGGCAGGACCTGATGGAAAGCAGATCAAATTGACCCTGGCGGAGCTCGAGGAGCAACTCAGTCAATGCAAGAACCAACTGCAGCGCGCCCATGAAGAGTAAGGGCTTGTGTAATATAACTTAATATTTCTTATGATATAACAACTAGTGATGTGCGATAACACTGATTTTTCTTACTGATCTGATACTTTGTGCAAACATACCTAATGTGTGTGGTACATTTAAATAAAATAGTGTACATCGAGTGTTGCTGCTCTTGGGAATCATCTTCAAAATTCCATTCATCCATCCATTTTCTACCGCTTGTCCCTTTTGGGGTCGCGGGGGTGCTGGAGCCTATCTCAACTGCATTTTGGTAGAAGGCGAGGTTCACCCTGGACAAGTCGCCACCTCATCGCAGGGCCAACACAGATAGACAGACAACATTCACACTCACATTCACACACTAGGGCCAATTTAGTGTGAGTTCTACTCAGGACCTTCTTATTGTGAGGCACATGCACTAGCCCCTGTACCACCGTGCTGCCATCTTCAAAATTCATCAATATAAAATCACTGGGCGAAACAAATGATGGCATTATTCTGCACTAAATGCGTTATATTCAACTTGGTATGTAGTGTCTCAAATAGAGATGTCCGATAATGGCTTTTTTGCCGATATCCGATATTCCGATATTGTACTCTTAATTGCCGATTCCGATATCAGCGGATACCGATATATATACAGTCGTGGAATTAACACATTATTATGCCTAATTTTGTTGTGATTGCCCCGCTGGATGCATTAAACAATGTAACAAGGTTTTCCAAAATAAATCAACTCAAGTTATGGAAAAAAATGCCAACATGGCACTGCCAGATGTATTATTGAAGTCACAAAGTGCATTGTTTTTTTTAATATGCCTCAAAACAGCAGCTTGGAATTTGGGACGTGCTCTCCCTGAGAGAGCATGAGGAGGTTGAGGTGGGCGGGGTTGGGGGGGCGGGGTTGAGGTGTGTGTGGGGGGGGGTAGCAGGGGGCGTATATTGTAGCGTCCCGGAAGAGTTAGTGCTGCAAGGGGTTCTGGGTATTTTTTTCTGTTGTGTTTATGTTGTGTTACGGTGCGGATGTTCTCCCAAAATGTGTTTGTCATTCTTGTTTGGTGTGGCGCATATTTGTAACAGTGTTAAAGTTGTTATACGGCCACCTTTAGTGTGACCTGTATGGCTGTTGAGCAAGTATGCTTTGCATTCACTTGTGTGAAAAGCCGTAGATATTATGTGATTGGGCCGGCACGCAAAGGCAGTGCCTTTAAGGCACGCCCCCAATTTTGTTGTCTGGGTGGAAATCGGGAGAATGGTTGCCCCGGGAGATTTTCGGGAGGGGCACTGAAATTCCGGAGTCTCCCGGGAAAATTGGGAGGGTCGGCAAGTATGACTGGGAGATGCAACTGCTCTGTACTTCTCCCTACGTCCGTGTACCACTCCGTACAGCAGCGTTTTAAAAAGTCATAAATTTTACTTTTTGAAACCAATACCGATAATTTCCGATATTACATTTGAGCTGCCACCTTAACGTGGTAGAGGAGTTTGCGTGTCCCAATGATCCTAGGAGCTATGTTGTCCGGGGGCTTTATGCCCCCTGGTAGGGTCTCCCAAGACAAACTGGTCCTAGGTGCGGGATCAGACAAAGAGCGGCTCGAAGACCTCCATGAATAATAAAAAACAAGGACCCAGATTTCCCTCGCCCGGACGCGGGTCACCGGGGCCCCCCTCTGGAGCCAGGCCCGGAGGTGGGGCACGATGGCGAGCGCCTGGTGGCCGGGCCTGTCCCCATGGGGCCCGGCCGGGCACAGCCCGAAGAGGCAACGTGGGTCCCCCCTCCAATGGGCTCACCACCCATAGCAGGGGTCATAGAGATCGGGTGCGATGTGAGCTGGGCGGCAGCCGAAGGCAGGGCACTTGGCGGTCCGATCCTCGGCTACAGAAGCTAGCTCTTGGGACGTGGAACGTCACCTCGCTGGGGGGGAAGGAGCCTGAGCTAGTGCGCGAAGTGGAGAAGTTCCGGCTAGATATAGTCGGACTCACTTCGACGCACAGCAAGGGCTCTGGAACCAGTTCTCTCGAGAGGGGCTGGACTCTCTTCCACTCTGGCGTTGCCGGCAGTGAGAGGCGACGGGCTGGGGTGGCAATTCTTGTTGCCCCCCGGCTCAGAGCCTGTACGTTGGAGTTCAACCCGGTGGACGAGAGGGTAGCTTCCCTCCGCCTACGGGTGGGGGAACGGGTCCTGACTGTGGTTTGCGCTTACGCGCCAAACCGCAGCTCAGAGTACCCACCCTTTTTGGATTCACTCGAGGGAGTACTTGAGAGTGCTCCCCCGGGTGATTCCCTCGTGCTACTGGGGGACTTCAATGCTCATGTTGGCAACGACAGTGAAACCTGGAGAGGCGTGATTGGGAAGAATGGCTGCCCAGATCTGAACCCGAGCGGTGTTTTGTTATTGGACTTTTGTGCCCACCACAGATTGTCCATAACGAACACCATGTTCAAACATAAGGGTGTCCATATGTGCACTTGGCACCAGGACACCCTAGGCCGCAGTTCCATGATCGACTTTGTAGTTGTGTCATCGGATTTGCGGCCTCATGTTTTGGACACTCGGGTGAAGAGAGGGGCGGAGCTTTCTACCGATCACCACCTGGTGGTGAGTTGGCTGCGATGGTGGGGGAGGATGCCGGACAGACCTGGCAGGCCCAAACGCATTGTGAGGGTTTGCTGGGAACGTCTGGCAGAGTCTCCTGTCAGAGAGAGTTTCAATTCCCACCTCCGGAAGAACTTTGAACATGTCACGAGGGAGGTGCTGGACATTGAGTCCGAATGGACCATGTTCCGCGCCTCTATTGTCGAGGCGGCTGATTGGAGCTGTGGCCGCAAGGTAGTTGGTGCTTGTTGTGGCGGTAATCCTAGAACCCGTTGGTGGACACCGGCGGTGAGGGATGCCGTCAAGCTGAAGAAGGAGTCCTATCGGGTTCTTTTGGCTCATAGGACTCCTGAGGCAGCGGACAGGTACCGACAGGCCAAGCGGTGTGCGGCTTCAGCGGTCGCAGAGGCAAAAACTCGGACATGGGAGGAGTTCGGGGAAGCCATGGAAAACGACTACCAGACGGCTTCGAAGCAATTCTGGACCACCATCCGCCGTCTCAAGAAGGGGAAGCAGTGCACTATCAACACCGTGTATGGCGGGGATGGTGTTTTGCTGACCTCGACTGTGGATGTTGTGGATCGGTGGAGGGAATACTTCGAAGACCTCCTCAATCCCACCAACACGTCTTCTTATGAGGAAGCAGTGCCTGGGGAGTCTGTGGTGGGCTCTCCTATTTCTGGGGCTGAGGTTGCTGAGGTAGTTAAAAAGCTCCTCGGTGGCAAGGCCCCAGGGGTAGATGAGATCCGCCCGGAGTTCCTTAAGGCTCTGGATGCTGTGGGGCTGTCTTGGTTGACAAGACTCTGCAGCATCGCGTGGACATCGGGGGCGGTACCTCTGGATTGGCAGACCGGGGTGGTGGTTCCTCTCTTTAAGAAGGGGAACCGGAGGGTGTGCTCTAACTATCGTGGGATCACACTCCTCAGCCTTCCCGGTAAGGTCTATTCAGGTGTACTGGAGAGGAGGCTACGCCGGATAGTCGAACCTCGGATTCAGGAGGAACAGTGTGGTTTTCGGCCTGGTCGTGGAACTGTGGACCAGCTCTATACTCTCGGCAGGGTCCTTGAGGGTGCATGGGAGTTTGCCCAACCAGTCTACATGTGTTTTGTGGACTTGGAGAAGGCATTCGACCGTGTCCCTCGGGAAGTCCTGTGGGGAGTGCTCAGAGAGTATGGGGTATCGGACTGTCTGATTGTGGCAGTCCCCTCCCTGTATGCTCAGTGCCAGAGCTTGGTCCGCATTGCCGGCAGTAAGTCGGACACGTTTCCAGTGAGGGTTGGACTCCGCCAAGGCTGCCCTTTGTCACCGATTCTGTTCATAACTTTTATGGACAGAATTTCTAGGCGCAGTCAAGGCGTTGAGGGGTTTTGGTTTGGTGGCTGCAGGATTAGGTCTCTGCTTTTTGCAGATGATGTGGTCCTGATGGCTTCATCTGGCCAGGATCTTCAGCTGTCACTGGATCGGTTCGCAGCCGAGTGTGAAGCGACTGGGATGAGAATCAGCACCTCCAAGTCCGAGTCCATGGTTCTCGCCCGGAAAAGGGTGGAGTGCCATCTCCGGGTTGGGGAGGAGATCTTGCCCCAAGTGGAGGAGTTCAAGTACCTCGGAGTCTTGTTCACAAGTGAGGGAAGAGTGGATCGTGAGATCGACAGGCGGATCGGTGCGGCGTCTTCAGTAATGCGGACGCTGTATCGATCCGTTGTGGTGAAGAAGGAGCTGAGCCGGAAGGCAAAGCTCTCAATTTACCGGTCGATCTACGTTCCCATCCTCACCTATGGTCATGAGCTTTGGGTTATGACCGAAAGGACAAGATCACGGGTACAAGCGGCCGAAATGAGTTTCCTCCGCCGGGTGGCGGGGCTCTCCCTTAGAGATAGGGTGAGAAGCTCTGCCATCCGGGGGGAGCTCAAAGTAAAGCCGCTGCTCCTCCACATCGAGAGGAGCCAGATGAGGTGGTTCGGGCATCTGGTCAGGATGCCACCCGAACGCCTCCCTAGGGAGGTGTTTAGGGCACGTCCGACCGGTAGGAGGCCGCGGGGAAGACCCAGGACACGTTGGGAAGAGTATGTCTCCCGGCTGGCCTGGGAACGCCTCGGGGTCCCACAGGAAGAGCTAGACGAAGTGGCTGGGGAGAGGGAAGTCTGGGCTTCCCTGCTTAGGCTGCTGCCCCCGCGACCCGACCTCGGATAAGCGGAAGAAGATGGATGGATGGATGGATGGCATTTGAAAGCATTTATCGGCCGATAATATCGGCAGTCCGATATTATCGCACATCTCTAGTCTCAAACAATAAAAGGATACATACACTTTCTGTTTTATAATACAGAGTGAATCATTTTAACTGCCCGTAATTTTCTAAATAAACGAATGACAAACTGAATGACTGAGCACAGCACAATGTGCAGCTGCCTTTGCGCATTATGTACTTACCTCGGCGGAAGAAAAAGTAGTTCCCTCCAATCACATTTCATTTAGACAAGATCTCAATGATTTAGTTACTTTACACTGTGTTCCTGTTAATGACACTCTTGATCTCAAATACCTAAAGTATCAAAAGTGTCAATATTTTGATTTGAGAATCGATATTACAGCATAAAGAACAGGTATCGTCAGTATTGATATTTCAGTATCGATCCGCACCTCACTAGTAACAACCATAGTAAGGTACACCTGTACAATGTAAGAAGTAATCCTTCACACTAAATAATGCACATGTTTGATTGGTTGACCCTGTCAGTGAGTTACTAACAATGTTGTATTGTAGCTAATGTTGTTGCAGTAATATACATAATATTTTAGCACCACAATAGTTTATTAGCGGTCAAAAACTGGAGCCTTGAAGCTGGAATTTAAACAGTTTAAAATCTTTTCACTAGGAATGCACTCAGGGTCAAATAGGATAAAATGAAACATAAATAAATCTTTAGATAATTACTTAAATGTGTCATTAATTCATTATAATTGGCAATAAGTACATAAATGTGTTAAATGTGTCATTAATGTATTTAGGCTAAAAGTACATTTAATGAATTATTACAAGGTTTTTTAATTTGTATTATGTATTTGTTTTATTGTCTGTTTATGCATGAACTTACAGTTCAGGCACATTAGAATTATTGTTCAGAGTTCAAAGAGAAATTGGCCAATAAAAAACTTTGAACTTTGAATTATTTAATCATTTAAATATGTAATTCATTATTTAATATTTAAGTTGTTTCCTGATTGAATTAAATATTTCGTGATTTAACTATGTAACTATTTCATGATTTTTTTTTTTTTTAATGAAACTGTCAGACTTCATGATTTTACTTCCTCTAAACGATCCGTTTGAAATTCACTCTGTCCTGTGGTGTTTTCTGACCTTATTTTTATATGCTATTATTTTACCCAAAGTGCTTTGTATGCGTCCGCCATTATAGTCCGACGATTTACTCAATAAGCTCCTTCTTTTCTGCAATCCTCGTCTTGTGGGGCAGACTGGCTCGTACAATCACATGCATCCTCCGCTGTTGCCATTTCTAATACAAAGTAGCATGTAGTTGGAACTTATATCTGTCAGTAGACTCTCTATGAAAGCGCTAAAAACTACAACAAAGATGGCGAGGGGAAGACACTGTCAAAGTGGAAACACGTAAATAAGACCACCCACAAAACGGCACATTCTGTAGAGTTGGTCAGAAAGCGGCTTGAAAACGGTCTGTAATACATAACCTATGCAAAATTCTGACTAAAGAACCACCATTACATCTTATGTAGACACAAGGAAGTGTTAAAAGTTAAACTGCACTTTTTTGGGAATTTTGCCTGTCATTCGCAATCCATGAGTAAGACAAGAACGCATATGTTTTTCTTATTTATGCATTCAAAATCTTCAACGTTACTAAAAGTCAGCTAACAATGGAGCCAATTGGAGTTGCTCTATTCCGCCTATACAGGACTCATCCAAACACCTTCATCAATGTTTTATATACAGGTACATGCTGTAAAGATATATACTAACAGGCACATATATAATAACATCTAATATTTATGTATTTTGCTCATTTTAAGCATACAGCTGTGTATTGATTTCATAGGCACATTACAACATTCGCTTTTCCCTTCAACAACAACACATAGCAGACTTCTTGAGAGACGACAAAGAATACTTTTGGGACAAATGATGATCCAAAAAACTTCTGGATATGAGAATGAGCTACAAGTTTAATAAGCTGTATGCTAAACAGATTCAACTTTATAGAAACTAAGCATCATACAGCAGTATTGCTAAGTACTAAACAAGAAATACAAACTTCGAACTAGGGTTGTGCCGATACCAATATTTTGTTACCGGCACCAAAATGTATTTTGATACTTTTCAAAATAAAGGGGACCACAAGAAAAATGTCACAATTGGCTTCATTTGAACAAAAATCTTACGATACATTAAACATATGTTTCCTGCACTCAAAGAACAATTTTAGAAGATTAAAATAAAACTTAGAAGGTAATTAAACACGTTGGGCTTTTCTAATTGCACTCAAAGAACAATTTACAAGTGTATATATTAAATATAGCCTGCCATAATCTAGGATTAGGTTAGAATAGAAAGCTTTATTGACATTGTATTCAATGCTTTATGATTTATGTTTGACACTCTTGGTCTGGCTTTAAGAAAAAATACAATTATTTGTAAATGCTAAAACAATTCTTGCTTGGTAGTTAATTGTTTAGCTAAGTTTGAAGCAAAGATTGTAATACTTAAAACATGCCACCTTTGGCGAGGCATGTTCTTCTGTGTTTAAAGCGGTATCTTTATCGATAGTTTTGAAGCCCATATACCTCCATATTACGCTTCACGCAGTCTTTATTAACAAGTAAAATTGAATTTTTTTTGCCATTCTTCCTTTTAAACACTGTTTCTTATATGCACTTATATATGTGCGTGCTGACACACTCAACATCCTACACCCCGGCTCTGTACGTCACCGCCTCACGGTAGCATTTGGTTGGGGGGAAAAAATACTGGTATTTTTCAAAGCCAGTATAGTATTGTTTTTAATTCATCAGTAATGCAGTACTTTTTTAATACTGGTATACAGTAAAATCGTTCTTTAAACATAATTAAACAATCACTTACTGTACAATGTCTGCTCCCACTGGGATGCTGATTGATTGGGATGTCATATTTTCTCAGGAAGAATTATTCATCATCCATACAATGAGTAAAAAAAATGTTTTACCACAAACAAGCGTCTTTTTGTGTCTTTCTCGTCGTCGATGGGTCTAAGTTGGATGTCAGAGTTGACCAACTTCTCGGTTTATGGCCACGTCTTTCTACTATCCAGGTGAGAGGCGTGATTTATAATCTAGAATTAACTTTTACCAACTCAGAGGCAATGCAGCAGCTGCCGGGTACCAGCTCAATATGTCAATATAACAGCATAAGCTAGTTAGCTCTCTGTTATCAATGCACCGCTAAAAGTAGATTGTCTGCGATATAGCTAATGATAACAATATCGCTTATTCTTGGTTAATATTCTGGTCACGAGATGTACACGGGGTATTGTTGGCGGTTTTGGAATGTTTATTTAGAGGGTAGATGAGCTCCTATTAACTCCATTGTTAAATGATTTTTTTATGTTTACGATTTAGAATGCATAAAAAAAGAAAGGCCTATGTTCCAGTCTTACATAGGAATTGTAAATGATAGGCAAAATTCCTAAAAAGTGCAGTTCCCCTTTAAATACAGAAAATAAATCATAAAATGGCCGCTTTAATTGTCATTAATTAATTATAATTGAAATTAAATACATGCATGTGTTATTATGTGTCATTAATTTATTTAATGTAAAAGTACATTTGATTATTTCATTATTACAATTTTTGTTTTGTTTGTTTTTACTGGCAATTTATGCATAAACTTACAGTCCAGGTACATGGAAATTCTTGTGCGGAGTTCCAAGAGAAATTAGCCAATATAAAACATTAAACATTCAATTATTTAATCATATAATCGTTTCAATATTAAATTCATTATTTAATCATTTAGTTATTGATTTATTTATTTAATGATTAAATTAGTTATTTCACAATTTAATTATGTAATTATTATTAACCGGTGTGTCACCCATCAAAGTCAGTGGGCGGGGCTGACATGAATCTAGTCCAATTAATGATTTAAAAAAAAAAAAAAAAAAATTTTTTTATAAATTAGTCACACATTTAATACCACATGTTCGTGTGAGGTGTGTTTGTCCATCATAATAGACGCTATACGTCACATTAAATTGACTAGTCTTATTAACAAGATTGTGTCCACAATGGGTAGGACTGTTTCTGTCATTGGAAGGTGAGCAAACAAGTTATCCAATCATTAGTGCTCTGTTATTTGTTCATGCGCACCAAAGAGAGACATTGAAAAGAACAAGAGCAAGGCTGCACGATCGGCACTGAAATGCCCACCTAGGACGAGAATTGACAGCATATATCAAGACCTCCAATGGTTACAGGTTGATAATTGATTAGTAAAGAACCTTCTTGTATTTCTGATACTATTCACTATATCACAATGGAGCCAAAAATCTTGCATTCTAAAATATCATACGTTTATAACAGACACAGCGATACCACCTGACAACAAACAAATGGGGACTTATTAGGAACATGTTCTATCTTTAAATTGTCTTGCACAGAACTAGCCTGCTCCTCTGTGGAATATGTTGCCTCGTGCCTTAAGTCTAACAAATGCTGCGGTACCATTTTAGTATTTTATATGGACAGTGGTACCTCGGGATATGAGTTTAATTGGTTCTGTGACAAAGCTAGTACCTCAAACAACTCATATTGCGAAACAGTAAAATAATAATAATATACAGCATGGCTCTCCTTTGAAATGCTTCACCATCAAACACACCATCAGCAGCTTACCAAAATTTTCATGGATGAATATCTGCGGTTTAGACATTATTATAACATCTTTGGCTGGCATTATTGACTAATTCTGCTTTAGTATGGTGCAGACTTGCAGTGCTGCGTTTGAACCGCTTTACCAGTTTAGCTATACACTCGGTCATGTTTTTTAATGATTAATTTATTTTAATGAATTTCACCCACTTTTTCTTCTCTGCACTTTCCTTCACTTACCATATTTTTCGGGCCATAGGGTGCACCGGACTATTAGGGGCACTGCCGATGAGCGGGTATATTCAGGTTTATTTTAATACAAAAGGCTTACCGGATTCTAAGGCGCATTAAAGGGATCATATTATGATTTTATTTTCTACATTCGAAACACTTCCTTGTGGTCTACATAACATGTAATGGTGGTTGTTTGGTCAAAATGTTGCATAGATTGTTTTACAGACCATCTTCAAGCCACTTTCTGACCATCTCTTCAGGATGCGCCGTTTTGGGGGTGGTCTTATTTACGTGGCTCCACCTCGACTTCTTTGTTCTACTGGTAGTTTTTAGCGCTTCTGTAGCGAGTCTACTGACAGATATAAGTTAGAACTGTACGCTACTTTATATTAATAATAGGAACAGCACAGGATGAACACCCCACAACAAGAGGATAGAGAAAAAGAAGGAGCTTATTGACTACGGCATGGACTACAATGACGAATGTGCGCACATTTTCAGGGTTTAAGCAGATCCCAAATACACAACAGCAGGTACCAATAGGTAAGAAAAGTTGTTTTTGCATAATATTGCAAAACAAACACTGAATTATATCTCCTAACAGGTGCTATTTTTGCGGTCCTTATACACACACACCATAATAATACCCGTATGTTGAAGCACAGTACGTCTGACTACGGTAGCCGTAATGCTCTGACAATCTGATGTGGCTTCGTAGCCTACCAAAGTTGTACTAAAACATTTTGATAAATTTTTTAGCGTCGCATGTAATCTTCCATATTCTCCATGAAACATCAAAGTTTGGTGTTCCTTGCTTACAGGTACTTGCTCGCATCATTTATTGAACAGGCGTCAACCTGCAGTCAACACATATCTCTTATGCGTGACTGCCATCTACTGGTCACACTTATTAGAATTACATTAAATAAATAAAGGATTTAAGTGTGCTTTAAAGTCCGAAAATTACAGTGTTTACTTTGTTTGTAAAGTTGGAAAACCAAAGTTATGTCGATTTCTAGCGTTAAGTTAATGCTAACAAGTTAGACCAGATGTTTTGGTCAGATCTTATGGGGTTCATTGGGAAATTCGCTACGCCAACTAGCGGTAGGGAGATTCATAACCCAAACTTTTGTTCGCAGCCTAAAGCATAGCAAGTCGCCCAAAGACCGCTCATATCCCAGAAAGATGGGGTACACAACGGCCAAGCCTCATGCTTTGAGCGAGACAGTCACACAATTTAACCCTTTCTCACGCCACACTTAAGATTTCTCACGCTTACATTGCCCCATTCACTACTCTGTATTTATTTATTTCATGATAATAAACTTTGGCCCTCGCGGCTTGCCGTGACTGACTGAGCTAACCAATCTGATCAGTCCCTTAAGCCTGAATCTAACCCACCACCAAAGACATTACGCAATTTGTGACCGGATCGAGATGGAAGGGGATAGTGACGGAATATCATCATATCATAAATTAAATCATTATCAGATAGAAAAATTTATTAAGGAAAAGTATTCAGAATATGTCAAAATACATACAGATGCATCTAAAACTTATAAAAAAAATAAGTAGGAGCTTCAGTAGTTGTTCCACAAGAAAACAAAATTTTGATTAAAATAATCATTGACAAGTTATTGGTTTTTACGGGGAAACTAATAGCAATTTATATGGCAGTTAATTGAACAGAGGAAAATAAAGCAAGTAAAGCTGTGTGCTCCGACTTCAGCAGGGCATTAATCAGCATGAAAAATGTAGCTTCAGGAACAAGACAGAATTTAATATATGAAATAGTTCAGACAATCTTTGGGAATAAATAAAGCTGGAAGTGTGGTAACAGTTCTCTGGGCACCTGCTCGCGTAGGAGTGGATGGGAATGAACTAGCTCAGTGGTTCTTCGAAAAAAAACTTGCAGTAGTAGGCCTAAGTATTTAATAAAAAACAAGGCAGAGGTTTTATTTAACAAGTATATTTCATATTTTGGGCCACTGTAAAATTACACACAGTTTGAACAGTAACACTGTGTTTGAGTAGAGGAAAATAAAACACTGTACTCTAATCAAGGGATTCTTTGTACCACTAGATGGAGCTTGTGTACCAAGTACTATATATTTTGAGAATCAGTGAACTATTAGATCGGTATGCAAAATAGGCAACAACTATAACTGAAACAAACACGGAAATTGATCACAGTAAAGCAGAAGTGAAGAGTATAGTGTGTATATATATATATATAGTATGTATAATATAGAAGTCAATAAAAAATGGCGGGATAATTGGAATAAAGAAACAAAAGGTAGGCAGTATTACAAAGTCCAGGGGAGTGTAGGAGTAATACAAGGTTATAGAATGAGGAAATAAGACAATGTTATTACTGGAATGAGGTTATGACATACTGGAAATATCTAAATATTTCACTGAAATTAATACGGAAACATAGCACAGGGCTTTGTGATTATTGTTATCAAATAGAAAATATAGAGCATGTATTAATACAGTGTAGGAAATATAATAAAGATAGGAAAATAATTTAGCGAAAGAGAAGGAGGATGCTTTAAGATTGCATTTGAAACATATAGGGTACAAAGCAATACATAGATTTTTAAAAAGACAGGGTTAAATAAAATAATTTGGAGGAGAGTACCATTTAGGTTCACACTCCATTTCAGTACACCACAAGGTTGCTTGTCAAGAAGGCAGGTCTTAGCGTCTCAAACTATCTTTCGCACACAACAGCGCCGACATTTTAAACCCACTCAGCATTTTACAGCTTGCTAAAAGAAGGTAGCTACCCAATTTTGATTCACTGTTTCCCTTTTGAGTTTCCTAGCAAATATGTTCTGTTTTATGGCTGCTATAAGTCTATCATTGTCCTGTATTTGTTACAGAGCTGTGTAACATGTATTTGCCCTTTCTCTGAAAAAGAGACCCTAACGTTAGTCTCATTGTGCGTGTGCCTGCGTGTGTCAGTTACAGACTTGTAAACCCCTAAAGCAGTGTTTTTCAAAATTTAAAATTTTAAGGTATATTAACTGTGTGGAGTTTGCATGTTCTCCCCGTGACTGCGTGGGTTCCCTCCGGGTACTCCGGCTTCCTCCCACCTCCAAAGACATGCACCTGGGGATAGGTTGATTGGCAACACTAAATTGGCCCTAGTTTGTGAATGTGAATGTTGTCTGTCTATCTGTGTTGGCCCTGCGATGAAGTGGCGACTTGTCCAGGGTGTACGCCACCTTCCGCCTGCATGCAGCTGAGATAGGCTCCACCACCCCTGGATGGATGCATATTAACTCTTACTGTGTATAAATGGAACCAAATGGGCCCAACATTGTCAGTTACAGACCTTTGTAAGGGTCAATTTAGACCACCCACAGATTCCCTGAAACTCACTTCGAGAACCACAGTAAAACAATATTCAAACTGGAGGTGACAACATCAGTTTCAAATCGACATTAAAACGGGCCAAAACAATGTTTAAAAAGGTCAACATTTTTTTGTACGCATCATGACACTAGTCCAGGGATCGGCAACCCGCGCCTACGGAGCCGCATGCGACTCTTTGACCACTCTGATGCGGCTCAGCTGCATTCTTGCCAACCCTCCCGATTTTTCCGGGAGACTTCCGGATTTCACTGCCTCTCCCGGGGCAAACATTCTCCGATTTTCACCCGGACAACAAAATTGAGGGCGTGCCGTGATGGCACTGCATTTTGCGTCCTCTACAACCTGTCGTCGCGTCCGCTTTTTCACCTAAGAAACAGCGTGCCGGCCCAGTCACATTTTGTATGCGGCGTCTGCTCACACACTAAGTGACAGCAAGGCATACTTGTTCAACAGCCATACAGATCACACTGACGGTGGCCGTATAAACAACTATAACACTCTTACTAATATGCGCCACACTGTGAACCCACACCAAACAAGAATGACAAACACATTTCGGGAGAACATCCACACCGTAACACAACATAAACACAACAGAACAAATACCCAGAATCCCATGTATCCCTAACTCTTCCGGGCTACATTACACACCCTGCTACCACCAAACCCCGCCCACCTCAATCTACGCACGGGGGATGGGGGGGTGTTGTTGATGTGTGGGGGGGCAGGGTTGGGGTGGCGGGCTTTGGTGTATAAAGTAGCCCGGAAGAGTTAAGGATGCATGGGATTCTGGGTATTTGTTCTGTTGTGTTACGGTGTGGATGTTCTACCGAAATGTGTTTGTCATTCTTGTTTGGTGTGGGTTCACAGTGTGGCGCATATTAGTAAGAGTGTTAAAGTTGTTTATATCGCCACCCTCAGTGTGATCTGTATGGCTGTTAACCAAGTATGCTTGCATTCACTTATGTGTGTCTGCAGAAGCCTCATATAACATGTAACTGGGCTGGCAAGCTGTTTGTTCAAGCCGTAGAGGGCGCTAAAGGTAGTGACATCACGGCACGCCCTTATTATTGTTGTTTGGGTGAAAATCATCATAGATTAGAGAGAATAGTTTCCCTGAAATTCGGGAGTCTACCGGAAAAATCGGGAGGGTTGGCAAGTGTGACGCTGTCAAGTGCCCTTCATATAAAACTCGCGGGCCGCACTAACATTACATTTCCATATTAAGGTGCGGGCCGCATGTCTGAGACCCCTGGTTTATACATAGCACAAAGCAAAAAAAAAACTTTGTATGTAGTGTTATTTCATTTTAAATTTCAAAAGAGTTTTGTGGCTCCCATTGTTTTCTTTAATTTGTGGAAAGGGGTCAAAATGGCTCTTTGAGTGGTAAAGGTTGCCGACCCCTGCACTAGTCTCACTCTTGTCATTTACTGATACTTGGCAGCCCTGTGGGGTACGATGTTTTGATGTTGTTATCGCCTCGTGTGATCGGACCCCAGATGTTAGCAACACTAGCATGGCGAGCTGTAGTGTGATCACATTTCAACAGCAACATCATGCTAGGTTTGCCTGGTCACTGAAGCAAAGCAAAATGATCAAATTGACAGCAACCTGCACCTCTGTCGCTGACAAGGCTTTAATGTAAGCTATTTAGTAGGGATGTGGGAAAAAATCGATTTGAATTCGAATCGCGATTCTCACGTTGTGAGATTCAGAATCGATTCTCATTTTGAAAAAATCTATTTATTTTTTTAATTTATATATTTTTTGGTCTTTTTTTTTTTTTTTTTTAATTAATCAATCAATCCAACAAAACAATACACAGCAATACCATAACAATGCAATCCAATTCCAAAACCAAACCCGACCCAGCAACACTCAGAACTGCAATAAACAGAGCAATTGAGAGGAGACACAAACAAGACACAGAACAAACCAAAAGTATTGAAACAAAAATGAATATTATCAACAACAGTATCAATATTAGTTACAATTTCAACATAGCAGTGATTAAAAATCCCTCATTGACATTATCATTAGACATTTATATAAAAAAATTAAAAAAAGACCAATAGTGTCAGAGTGGCTTACACTTGCATCGCATCTCATAAGCTTGACATCACACTGGCTTGGTTTGCCTGGTCACTGAAGCAAAAGCAAAATGATCAAATTCCAGATAAAATAAGTCATATTTTTGGTTCATTTTTAATAGTTAAAACACATTTACATTATTGCAATCAGTTGATAAAACATTGTCCTTTACAATTATAAGAGCTTTTTACAAAAATCTACTACTCTGCTTGCATGTCAGCAGACTGGGGTAGATCCTGCTGAAATCCTATGTATTGAATGAATAGAGAATCGTTTTGAATCGGGAAAATATCGTTTTTGAATCGAGAATCGCGTTGAATCAAAAAAAATCGATTTTGAATCAAATCGTGACCCCAAGAATCGATATTGAATCGAATCGTGGGAGACCCAAAGATTCGCAGCCCTACTATTTAGCAAAGCCTGAGGAAGGAACTTTTCCCCTTCATGACTTAACGAAAGCGACCGTTTTTTCATAAAACCAACAAATGAGGGCGACAGCATATTTTTCTCATGCTAGGTGCTCATAAACAGTCTTTAACGACACATATTACACACATTGCAGCATTAAAAAGTCCCAGGAAGTAAGTTATTACTCCTTTATAAATACCAGCATTAATGATGTGTGTTTTTGCCGTGTTGACAACACCAATTTGTGTGTTTGCAGGCAGGCCGAGGAGCGCATAACCAGGGAGATGTGCGAATCCCGCATGCGTCTCCAAGAAGATCAGCTGGCCGAGCTTCAGGAGGAGCTGAGGAGGGTTTCCGAAAGGGCGCCCCCCTCAGACTCACTGAGGACGGTAAATGAGGTCAAAATCATGGGATAAGAAAGTCAAAATGATAGGACAAAAAGTAAAAAAATATGAGATAAAAAGTCGAAATTATGAGATAGATGTCATAATTATGAGATTAAAAATCTAAATGATAAAAAAAAGTTATAATTATGAGATAAAAGGTCATAATTATGATAGTCTAAATTATGATAAGAAAGTCGAAATTATGTGATTAAAAACTCAAAATTATGAGATACAAAGTCATAATTATGAGATAAAAAGTCGAGATTAATTAATGCCCTTTATTGTACAGTACTTTAGGTAGACCTTTAAAGGGGTCCTATTATGCAAAAAAATACTTTTCTTACCTGTCGTCACCTGTTTTTAATTTTGGATCCCCTTATCTCCCGGAAATTTGGCGGCGATATTAATAAAACACTTTTGGCTCTTTCCAAACTGTTTGGAATCTGAGATGATAGTGCCATACTTTGCCTTCGTTACATCAGCGGATGTCTCTATATATGGTAGAACAGTGATTCTCAAACAATGGTATGTGTGCCACTAGTGATACGCGGGCTCCAGCAAATGGCCTGCCAAAAAATCACTTAATTTAATATTCAAACACAGTGTTACTGTTCAAATTGTGTGGAATGTTACAGTGGCCAAACATTAAATGTACATGTTAATTAAAACCGTTGCCTTGTTTTTAATGAATACTTAGGCTTACTATGCTACTGTATTTTAATGTTGGTCACTATGGTGGTGCTTGGATCAATCAAAATTCAAATCCTGTTTTTTATTTACCGTATTTTTCGGAGTATAAGTCGCTCCGGAGTATAAGTCGCACCGGCCGAAAATGCATAATAAAGAAGGAAAAAAACATATATAAGTCGCACTGGAGTATATGTCGTATTTTTGGGGGAAATGTATTTGATAAAACCCAACACCAAGAATAGACATTTGAAAGGCAATTTAAAATAAATAAAGAATAGTGAACAACAGGCTGAATAAGTGTACGTTATATGAGGCATAAATAACCAACTGAGAACATGCCTGGTATGTTAACGTAACATATTATGGTAAGAGTCATTCAAATAACTATAACATATAGAACATGTTATACGTTTACCAAACAATCTGTCACTCCTAATCGCTAAATCCCATGAAATCGTATACGTCTAGTCTCTTACGTGAATGAGATAAATAATATTATTTGATATTTTACGGTAATGTGTTAATAATTTCACACATAAGTCGCTCCTAAGTAGAAGTCGCACCCCCGGCCAAACTATGAAAAAAACTGCGACTTATAGTCCGAAAAATACGGTATTCAGATTCTAAATCTATTCGCAATTTTTGAGAATTGATTTTAATAAAATAAAATAAATGTGGGGGGGTTTTGTGCAATTTTTTAATGACTCAGTTTTTGGTTTAAAAACATGAAACAACTATTATTGATGTTATGATGATTATTATTATTTATTCTGTTGCTTTTATGAATTTTTGTTTTTTCATTTTTATTTTGACACAGAACCTTTACAATGCTATAATTTGTTGTAATACAATGTAATAATTTCTAGAGCAACATAGTTTGATATAATAATAACAACAATAATTAAAAAAAAAAATGTAATCATCAAATATATTTATTTACCTGACAAATGCAAAAATATTAGTTTTTTTGTGTTTTTAGCCAGCTAATCTTGGTCCTTTCCCTTCTTAAGTGCCTCAGTTATTTTCTGTTTATTATTTATTACTGTTCTGCTTCAATGCATATTTATTACTGCCTTTCTTAATACTTGCCGGGCCATGAATTCAAATTCCGTACCGTATATGTGAAAATGTGTACGAGTATGACAAATAAAGCTCCTTGAATCCTTAATTAGTCCAATAATGTTACATTTCCTTGTACAGTATGCCAATGAGTCTTATTGTTGTGGATCACACCCCAATTGAGCCCTCTTTCCTTCCTCAGGACATGGTGACCCTGCAGGCCGACCTGGCCGAGGCGGCCATGTTGCGCCATCGCCAGGATGAGATTTTGCGGCAGCGGGACCGCGAGCTGACGGCCCTGAAGGGGGCGCTGAAGGAGGAGGTGGAGTGTCACGACCGGGAGATGGAGACCCTGAGGGAGCAGTACAGCGTGGACATGCACAACCTGAGAAAGACCATGGAGCAGGTGACACAGGTACGCCACTTCTTCCTCTTCCTCTCTCCTTCTCCCTCTCTAGACTGCCAAACAAATAATCACTGCTGCGCTCGTTCCAGCATTTCAACTCTAGTGCACTTGTGAGGATTTCTTTGAACATAAAGTGCTTTCATCTGTAGTTCGCGAGAGTCCAGCTTGTTAGCCTGTTGGCAAAAATTGAGGAAAACATTTACAACAAAGATAAAAGCAATCAAAAGTGTGCAAGGGAGGCTGAAATTAACCTCAGGGACGCTTATGCAATTATGGCCTATGACACAGCACAACAATCTAATTAATAACATACAAGAGCTTATGTAACGAAATTTCATTCTTATCTGTGCTGTAAAGTTCAAATTTGAATGACAATAAAAAGGAAGTCTAGGTCTAATGAGTTGGTTTATTCATTTACTTGGTTAGATTAGTGGCATACTTTCACTTCACCTACTAAAAATAAAGAGGATGTACGGTAATTTGTCTTCCCATCCTTTTGCATGTGATTATCCTTGCAATGTCCATTTGGGAGTTTCAAACGAGCAGCCTAAAAAGGCAGGCATCCTTGAAGGGCATTCTATGTAGAACACTGGATCTCTCCACACCCTATTTATATGTATACTGTCTATTCAAGCCTGTTTCCACCACAAAAAAATAAAAATAATACCCCAATGGTAAATCATAATCATGAGGTCAAAATTATAGGATAAGAAAGTCAAAATTATGGGATAAAATCAAAATTATGGGATAAAAAGTCAAAATTATGAGATAAAAAGTCAAAATAATGAGTTAGATGTCATAATTATGAGATTAAAAATCAAATTGATAAAAAAAAAGTTATAATTATGAGATAAACGGTCATAATTATTATATCAAGTCTAAATTATGAGATAAGAAAATCAAAATTATGAGATAAAAAGTCATAATTATGAGATCAGAATTTGAGATTAGATTAAAATCTAAATTTGGAGATAGAAAGTCATAATTATGAGATATAAATTGTTGTAATTTTGGTATGAAAAGTCATAATTATGAGATAAAAATGTTGATTAGATTGAAATCTAAATTTGGAGATAGAAAGTCATATTTATGAGATATAAATTGTCATAATTATGAAATGAAAAGTCATAATTATGAGATAAAAAGTCATAATGATGAGATACAAAGTCATAATAATGAGATTTAAAAAAAATCGAGATTAGATTAAAATCTAAATTTGGAGATAGAAAGTCAAAATTATGAGATAAAGTCATAATTTCCAGGGTACGTTTGCTAAATATAATTCCATGGGATTTTGCAAGCAAATTAATAATTTCATCAGTGTGAAGCCATGTTTAATATACTCCCAATCCATGTCTGAAATGATCCCATAATTACTACTTTTTATCTCATAATATGACTTTATAGCTGATAATTACCACTTTCTTAGCTCATAATTTCAACTTTTTACTTCATAATTGACTTTTCATCTTATAATTTTGACTTTCTTATCTCATAGGTATGACTTTTTATCTTATAATTATGACTTTATATCTCATAATTATGACTTTATATCTCATAATTATGATTCATACTACTATTGTTTTTTTTTGGGGGGGGGGGGGGGGGGTAGCTGGCAGAAACAGGCTTCCATATATACACTCTTTTACCCATAGGAAATAATGCCAATAGTCAGTTCCATGATCAAACTATCCAACTTTCTTTATTAACTGTACAAGCAGTATTTGTTATAATATGGTAACATTCATAACTAAAGTGTAAAAATAGGCATGAGTGTTCTTAGCTATCTCATACAAGTGTAAAAATAAGATATGTGTTATCTGAGCCGAGGATGTCGTCGTGGCTTGTGCGGCCCTTTGAGACATATTTAATTAAGGGCTATAAAAGTAAACTTTGATTGATAACCGCTGTTAATATCGAGCCATAAAACAAGTGTACCCTTAATGTCAGATTTTAGCCTTATTGTACCAGTCAGCCAGGACAAGCAAGTGTTGTTTTGTTGCTATGCTGCCATGACATTGCAGTAAATTCCATTTCCTCATTGTCACCCTCATTTTTATTTTTATTTTTTTCCTGAAGGAACTCTGCTGAAAGAATCAATAAAGTACTATCTACCTATCTATCTATGGTTATCATCACATTTCCTTATTTGGCATTCGCACCATTGTATTCAATACCGAGTTTCAAGTATAAAATGAAGCTACTTCCCATTAATAGCCAAACAATAAAACCGCAATCCTTGAGCTTTCTTTTGTCAACTTACAGCCATATTGTACTAAGCAGCCAGGACAATTGTTGTTTTGTTGCTTTGCTACCAATACAATAGGTCCCTTTTCCATTCATTGGTTGTCATTATTTTATTTTGAACGCAACAATCAAGAATACTCTCTACACAATTCAAACAAAAAACATGTCCAATATAATGTCCTCATTTGCAAAAAACAATAGTAAGAAAATAAATTTAAAACAAACATGGTGTCCAAAAATCTAATATTGTCTTAATTATCAATAAAATAAATGATCACCTGATATTCGACAATAATAATTACTGAATATTAACGGAATAGATATCATGTATAATTTATTTACCAGTGCTTCTGAATTATTTTCTTTTACATCCCGCCCCAGGAAGAAAATAAAATTTCGGGCCTCTCAGACTATAAATTGTATCATTTGTCTATTAAATTGGTATAAGTACACCTCAGCATAACATTGTATTCCTGTTACGTAATATTAAAGGGGGCGGGGAGAAAGAAAACTCGATCAACTTACAACAAAGAATTACATTATTAACATAGTTTTTCCTCTGTAAAATAAAGTTTTGCCTAAAACTAAAATAAAAAAATGTATCCTCATTTAAACTAAACATTTTTTGACTGACTTGAACCATTTGATACTAAAAAATAAAATGACATAAACTCAATAAATCATAATACATTCAAATTGATCAGCATCAGTAACTCAGGAGCACAATATAAACACTCTAACCTACAAAACAAAAATTAATATAATTTGTGCTGATTTTTTTAATTGTATTAATAATAAGGAAGTCGGGATTAATGGCTACAATAAGCACATTTTGTAATGCACGGCTTTTCGAAGCGGGGATTAAAGCATGATACTGATAAAGCTGGTTTCTCAGGGTCACATGCCCCATCCTGCCCCTCAACTATTTGAAGAACTGATATGTCCAGGGTGTACCCCGCCTTCCGCCCGAATGCAGCTGAGATAGGCTCCAGCACCCCCCGCGACCCCGAAAGGGACAAGCGGTAGAAAATAGATGGATGGATGGCTATTATACTCACAATTTTATCTCTAAAAATTCTGGGATATTTGTTGACAGGAAATTTTTTCTTGCTTCAAATATTACTTGTGCAGTTTTGAGTTACATTAGATCCTATACATTTTATGATATGTGTCATTATAAAGAGTGCATTTGTGGGTTTTCGATACCCAAAATGGTATATTTTTTGTAATATGCGTAACTTTTGTAAGGCATCACTGGTGCCCCCATGTGGCAGGAAAACACATTGATACCATCGCATAGTCAACTAGCATTCTCACATTAGCACTTGCACAGTGTAACGTTCAGACCTGGCATTTAAGTGTTAAAAGAAGTTGACCGCTGTTAATAGCAAATCAATATAAAAAGATTGTACATTGCATATTGTACTGACCAGCTACAACAAAATGTCATTTTGGTGCTATCCTACCATTACGGTATGCTCCATTTCCCATTCTATGGTTCTCATCATGTTTCCTTATGTGGTGAGATAAGACAAAAAAGCAAAATGGAGTTGGGTCTCACAAGTGTTACATTTTCACCTCCTGAATGCTCCAACTTCTACTGTACTGACTTTGATGGGAACGCAGATCAATGTTGTTTTTTTTGCACTGGCAGCAGTCGCGCTCTTCATAAAGATGTTATTTGACGTTAGAAGTGTTGAATTTAAACTTTTTTTAAATTTTTTATATTCCATCCATCTTTTTGTCTCGGCATTCCCCCTTTATCCACCGAGTCAGGCGGCTACCCTAAAGTCAGGCTAAGCCCGCTGTGCTGACTTAAAAGAGAATTTTGCTACTTGTGATCATCACCCAAAACTTTTTGCCCCCCTCCCCACTTCCTTTCCCAGGGTTCGTGCTTGTTCACTATCTCTAGAACTAAAGCGGAAAATACATATATCTACATATATTATATATATATATATATATATACATACAGTATATGTTGAGCTGTAAAATAAAAGCAGTGTCAGGAAAAAAAAAAGCATCTAGTCTGAGCGCGGACAGGCTGACAACTCCATCCTGCTTTCTATTCGTGGTTCGAGTTCTTAGAGCGCTGCACTTTTACAGGAAACTGGAGGTGGATGTTTGCTTCGGAAAGAAACAGAATGGAGTGTGCAAGATATGTCAGATATGTGTTAAGTCGTTTTCAGCGGATAAAAATGTCGGTATTTTTCGGACCATAGGGCACACCGGATTAGAAGGCGCATCTAAGGCGTCATATTATATTTTTTCTACATTTAAAACACTTCCTTGTGGTCTACATAACATGTAATGGTGGTTCTTTGGTCAAAATGTTGCAAAGATTATGTTTTACTGATCATCTTCAAGCCGCTTTCTGACCGTCCCTTTAGGAAGCGCCGTTTTGTGGGCGGTCTTATTTACGTGGCTCACCTTCGACAGCGTCTTCTCCCCGACATCTTTGTTGTACCGGTAGTTTTTAGCCCTTCCATAGCGAGTCTACTGACAGATATGAGTTACAACTGTATGCTAGTTTACATTAGAAATGGCAACAGTGGAGGATGAGTACCCCATAACAAGAGGATAGAGAAAAAGAAGGAGCTTATTGACTACTATAATGGCGAACCCGCGCACATTTTCTAGACTTATGCAGATCCCAAATACAGAGCAGCAGGTACCAATTTTTGAGAAAAGTTGTGTTTGCATAATGTTGCAAAACAAAAAATGTCTCATAATTATTGCCATTTTTGGGTCCTTATAGACACACCATAATAATACCCGTATGTTGAAGCACAGGACGTCTGGGACACATGGAGACTTTAAATATGACCGATGTCATATTTTTAAAAATAAATATGACCAATGTATTCCCCTGTAGCTGCTTGGTATTGACTTGATACCCAAATTTGTGGTAATACCCAAAACTTATGTACAGTATCTAAAACAACAGAAGAATAAGTGATTATTACATTTAAACAAAAGTGTACAAGCGGTAGAAAATGGATGGATGGATATAGATAGAGCATGTTAAAACAGAAAGTAAGCAGATACGAACAGTAAATGAACTACAAGATTAATCATTCATTTTCTACCTCTTCTGCTTCATAATGTTGTTAAAATAATAGCGTGAGAAATTACATAATATGTTACTGCATACGTCAGCAGACAAATTAGGAGCCTTTGTAACCCGTTCGCTTACTTACTACTAAAAGTAAAGTTTCCTAGTATGTTCACTGTTATTTTATGCCAAAATTGATTGCAATAATCAATTAATCAAAGTTTATTTGTATTGCCCTTTATCACAAATGCCTCAATAGCTGCACAAACTACAGAAACATGTTTAATGTGTCATGAGATTTTTTTGTTAAAATAAAGCCAATACTGCAATTTTTTGTGGTCTACGTTTTTTAGAAAAGTATCAAAAACTTTTGAAAAGTATCGAAATATACAGTATTTTGCTACCGGTACCAAAATATTGGTATCAGGACAACCCCGATATCATGTTAAACGTGGCAGGCCACATGAAATAAAGTGACGGGCTACATGACATAAAGTGACGAGCCACATGACAAAAAGTGACGAGCCACATGGAAATAAAGTGATGGGCCAAATAAAGTGACGGGCCCCATGAAATAAAGTGACGGGCCCCATGACAAAGTGACAAGCCACAGGACAAAGTGACGGGCCAGATTAAAATAAAGTGACAAGCCACATGACATAAAGGGACGGGCCACATGGAAATAAAGTGATGGGCCACATGGAAATAAAGTGACGTACCACGTGAAATAAAGTGACGTACCACGTGAAATAAAGTGACGGGCCACATGACATAAAGTGACAGGCCACATGAAATAAAGTGATGGGCCACATGACATAAAGTGACAGTGCAGTTTAAATAAAGTGATGGGCCACATGATGGGCCAGATTAAAATAAGGTGACAGGCCACATGACATAAAGTGACAGGCCACATGACATAAAGTGACGGGCCACATGACATAAAGTGACGGGCCACATGACATAAAGTGACGGGCCACATGACATAAAGTGACGGGCCACATGACATAAAGTGACGGGCCACATGACATAAAGTGACAGGCCACATGACAAAGTGACGGGCCAGATTAAAATAAAGTGACAGGCCACATGACATAGAGTGACGGGCCACATGAAATAAAGTGACGAGCCACATGAAATAAAGTGACAGCTCACACGAAATAAAATCGCGGGCCAGATTGAAATTAAGTGACAGGCCAGATTATAATAAAGTGACAAGCCACATGAAATAAAGTGACGGGCCACATGAAATAAAGTAGCGGGCCAGATTGAAATAAATAGACTGGCCAAATTTAAATAAAGTGTCGAGCAAGATTAAAAAAAGTGGTAAAGTCATGTAAAATAATGTCGCGGGCCATATAAAAAAAGTGACAAACCACAAAATGTGACAAACTACATAAAATACAGTGGCAGGCCAGAGCTGGCCCCTGGGCCCTGAGTTTGACACACGTGTTCTATAGCACAGGTGTTATTTTTTTGGCCAGGGGTCCACACAGCCTGGTAATAATGTGCGTCAATAAGGCCCTTTATCTTTCTTGCTAAATTTATTTAAATTTTGACGGAAAATAAATAGTTATGCATTCAACTGAAGTTGTTCTTAATTAAATATTATTTGATTCAAAGTTATTCCCATTTAAACTTTAATATCTGCTTGTGATCTCAACTTCTGATTCAAAAGCAAGTTTTCCACCAGGGTTAAACCGAGCTATACCACCGGGGCCAGCAACTTGAGGGTTGCAGGTTCGATCCCCGCTTCCACCATCCTAGTCACTGCCCTTGTGTCCTTGGGCAAGACACTTTACCCACCTGCTACCAGTGCCACCCACACTGGTTTAAATGTAACTTAGATATTGGGTTTCACAATGTAAAGTGCTTTGAGTCACTTGAGAAAAAGCGCTATATAAATGTAATTCACTTCACTAATTCACTTCAATTTGCTGGTAAATGATCATCAAAGGACCAATAGTGTCATAAAACCGTGAGGCGATTATACAGTTATATGGTTTCACTTTTACAGTAGCTGTGATGTGGCTCACTATGAAAATGAGTTTGACACCTCTGTAAATCTCTGTAGTATTGTTCGTTGAGAAGATATAAAATGATATGCTGAAATGTGAGTGCTCTTCTTTTGTGATGTATTTTTAGTCGCAGGAGAAGATCGAGGAAGAGCGGGAGCGGGTCAACGCCTCCTTGTTCTCTCTGGAGGAGGAGCTGGACAGCTGCAGAGACCAAGGCGAGCAGTGGAAGTCGCAGCTGGAGACCACCTCACAGGAGCTACACCTTACCAAAGACAAGTCAGTGAAGTCATCATGCTTTCGCCACACGGGAAACGGTATAATTGTATATACTACCATATATATATATATATATATATATATATATATATATGTATGCTACCACAATGTACAGTGGAACCTCGATTCACGAACTTAATTGGTTCTTGAACAGGGTTCGTAAATAGAAACGTTTTTATAATGAAGTAAAGTTCTCCATATGAAACAATGTAAACACGAATATTGGGTTCCATATTTTAGTAAAAGTTTGAAGACAATAATAAAAAGCTATACTATACAGAATATCAAACAAAACGAGGAGGTGACGGGTCTGCTTTCTATTTAATAACAACCAGCTCAACTGTCCTCCTCGCTAGCCACAGTTTGAAATCACAAAACTCCTTAACTTTAACAGCCAGGTTGCTACAATGGTTAGGAATAAAAAATAGAATCCACTTAACCTTGTCAGTTCATCTTCTTTGCGTGCAACAGAAAATGGGGGGAAGGCAGTGTCGACAACGCTGTCGATACTTCATGAATGTTTCAAACCGCACATCACTGGTACATTGCTTTTTTTAGACTCATATTGATCTAGCAAAACTAGAAAAGAGCTGTGATATATATATATATATATATATATATATATATATATATATATATATATATATATATATATATGTATATGTATATATATATATATATATATATATATATATATATATATATATATATATATATATATATATATATATATGTGTGCGTGTGTGTGCGTGTGTGTGTGTGTATATGGCCTTGCAATGAGGTGGCGACTTGTCCAGGGTGTACCCCGCCTTCCACCCGATTGTAGCTGAGATAGGCTCCAGCGCCCCCCGCGACCCCAAAGGGAATAAGCGGTAGAAAATGGATGGATATATATACTGTATATATATATCGCTTTCTTTTATCTGACATCACATGGACTAAGATAACATTTTCTGGAGGAAAGTTCTGTGGTCAGATGAAACAAAAATTGAGCTGTTTGGCCACAATACCCAGCAATATGTTTGGAGGAGAAAAGGCGAGGCCTTTAATTGTAGGAACACCACCTACCGTCAAGCATGGTGGTGGTATTATGCTCTGGGCCTGTTTTGCTGCCAATGGAACTGGTGCTTTAAATGGGACAATGAAAAAGGAGGATTACCTCCAAATTATTCAGGACAATCTAAAATAATTTGCCCAGAGGTTGGGTCTTGGGTGCAGTTGGGTGTTCCAACAGGACGATGACCCCAAGCACACGTCAAAAGTGGTAAAGGAATGGCTAAATCGGGCTAGAATTAAGGTTTTAGAATGGCCTTCCCAAAGACCTGACTTAAACGTGTGGACAATGCTGAAGAAACAAGTCCATGTCGGAAAACCAACAAATTTAGCTGAACTGCACCAATTTTGTCAAGAGGAGTGGTCAAAAGTTCAAACAGAATCTTGCCAGAAGCTTGTGGATGGCTACCAAAAGCGCCGTATTGCAGTGAAACTTGCCAAGGGACATGTAACCAAATATTAACATTGCTGTATGTATACTTTTGACCCAGCAGATTTGGTCACATTTTCAGTAGACCCATAATAAATTCATAAAAGAACCAAACTTCATCAGTGTTTTTTGTGACAAACAAGTATTTGCTCCAATCACTCTATCACAAAAAATAAGAGTTGTAGAAATTATTGGAAACTCAAGACAGCCATGACATTATGTTCTTTACAAATGTATGTAAACTTTTGACCACGACTGTATATATACATATATACATGTATATATACATATATATACATGTATATATGTATGTACAAACCCTGTTTCCATATGAGTTGGGAAATTGTGTTAGATGTAAATATAAACGGAATACAATGATTTGTAAATCCTTTTCAACCCATATTCAATTGAACGCACTACAAAGACAAGATATTTGATGTTCAAACTCATAAACGTTTTTTTTTTTTTTTTTGCAAATAATAATTAACTAAGAATTTCATGGCTGCAACACGTGCCAAAGTAGTTGGGAAAGGGCATGTTCACCACTGTGTTACATCACCTTTTCTTTTAACAACACTCAATAAACGATTGGGAACTGAGGAAACTAATTGTTGAAGCTTTGAAAGTGGAATTCTTTCCCATTCTTGTTTTATGTAGAGCTTCAGTCGTTCAACAGTCCGGGGTCTCCGCTGTCGTATTTTACGCTTCATAATGCGCCACACATTTTCGATGAGAGACAGGTCTGGACTGCAGGCGGGCCAGGAAAGTGCCCGCACTCTTTTTTTTTTTTACGAAGCCACGCTGTTGTAACACGTGCTGAATGTGGCTTGGCATTGTCTTGCTGAAATAAGCAGGGGCGTCCATGAAAAAGACGGCGCTTAGATGGCAGCATATGTTGTTCCAAAACCTGTATGTACCTTTCAGCATTAATGGTGCCTTCACAGATGTGTAAGTTACCCATGCCTTGGGCACTAATGCACCCCCATACTATCACCAACTTTGCGTCGATAACAATCTGGATGGTTCGCTTCCCCTTTGGTCCGGATGACACGATGTCGAATATTTCCAAAAACAATTTGAAATGTGGACTCGTCAGACCACAGAACACTTTTCCACTTTGCATGAGTCCATCTTAGATGATCTCGGGCCCAGAGAAGCCGGCGGCGTTTCTGGATGTTGTTGATAAATGGCTTTCGCTTTGCATAGTAGAGCTTTAACTTGCACTTACAGATGTAGCGACCAACTGTATTTAGTGACAGTGGTTTTCTGAAGAGTTCCTGAGCCCATGTGGTGATATCCTTTAGAGATTGATGTCGGTTTTTGATACAGTCTCGAAGGTCACGGTCATTCAATGTTGGTTTCCGGCCATGCCGCTTACGTGGAGTGATTACTCCAGATTCTCTGAACCTTTTGATGATATTATGGACCGTAGATGTTGAAATTCCTAAATTTCTTGCAATTACACTTTGAGAAACGTTGTTCTTAAACTGTTTGACTATTTGCTCACGCAGTTGTGGACAAAGGGGTGTACCTCGCCCCCATCCTTTCTTGTGAAAGACTGAGCATTTTTTGGGAAGCTATTTTTATACCCAATCATGGCACCCACCTGTTCCCAATTAGCCTGCACACCTGTGGGATGTTCCAAATAAGTGTTTGATGAGCATTCCTCAACTTTATCAGTATTTATTGCCACCTTTCCCAACTTCTTTGTCACGTGTTGCTGGCATCAAATTCTAAAGTTAATGATTATTTGCACAAAAAAAAAATGTTTATCAGTTTGAACATCAAATATGTTGTCTTTGTAGCATATTCAACTGAATATGGGTTGAAAATGATTTGCAAATCATTGTATTCCGTTTATATTTACATCTTATACAATTTCCCAACTCATATGGAAATGGGGTTTGTATATATACATGTGCATATGTATACATACAAATATGTATATGAGTATATATGTGTGTATATATGTATATATGTGTTTGTTTGCTAACTAAGGGGACCAAAATAGAAGAAACAGATTTCAGTATGATGTAATGGACTTGTATTGTTCCTAATGTTCTGTCCAACGTTGTCAGTATCCACACTTTGATATCTTTTTCATGCATCTTCTTTTTTGTATATAAATATATTGCCTTCGCTTGGTTGTCAAAACTAGCTTTGGCCCAACATCAAGCAGCATCTCTATTTGATGTGTTGACTTCCTTTTTTTTCCATTTTTAATACCCACCCTCTTCAAAGCAGCACCAGTGGAGATGTTGCATCTGTGAAAATGTCCTTTTTTTAGCTCTCTTTATTTTAACACCTGCACTCTTTCACTCCTTTGGACGTGTCATCCGGCAGGAAGGCGACGCACTCCGGCAGTCACATGTGAGAGAGTGAATCCGTCGTACCCTGTTTTTGTTTTTTTGCTATCATAGCTTAGATTTAAATAGTCTTGAGTATTTTTTTATTTTTTTTGATGTGATGAAACCTTTCTTACTAACTGAAAGCCAGTGATCACAAACTCAATCACTTTTTCTAAATAGTTCATGATTGCATTATTGATTTTAAATGCAAAGGAATGTCGCTTTTGTAAGCCTTTATCCCCTTTTGTGCTTGTCCGTGTGTGTTTGCCGTGTGTGTTTGCCGTGTGTGGGACATGTGCACCCACCTGTTTAGCCCTTAGGGTTCTCTAAAAGGAAACATTATATGATCCCCTGCAGGCTGCTCCAATGTCACCTGGAGAAGGAGGAGCTTGAGAGCAATCTAACGGAAGTCCAGGAGTCGCTGTTAGCCGTGCACAAGCAGCAGATGCCTGCATCGTCAGCAGAGGTATCTTACGCCAATTTGATGAGTAGCAAACAACAAAGATACCTTAATATAATCATCATAAATCATTCCAGGATGCTCATACATTCCATTTGTTGCAAAAATTCAATATAAACTGTTCCAAAGTCAAACTGTGGTCCTGATAACACCGTTAGAAACAGTTTCTTCTAGGGTTTACATAATTTCTCTGCACTTTTAACTGTCATACAAGTGTAAAAATGGGTCACACTACTGCTGATGTTAACGTGTTCTTCTTTTCACAGAAAAAGGCAAAAAAACACGCAGTTAATCTATTGACGCCAGCTAGTTTTCCAACATTTTATCGAGCCAAAGCACATATTTAACACAACAACAAAAATGTTACACTTTACTACAGAACAAACTTGTTGTATGAATGGCACCAGGCAGAGGCGGACTATAAATGATGTCGTTTTATGATTTATCTGTAACATTTTTAGAAGTACACCTCTGCATAAGACTGTATCCTTATAAATATTGGGGAGGCGTGGCTCGGTTGGTAGAGCGGTCGTGCCAGCAACTTAAGGGTTCCAGGTCGCATCCATGCTTTCGCCATCTTAGTCACTGCCGTTGTGTCCTTGACCAAGACACTTTACTCAACTGCTCCTAGTGCCTCCCACATTGGTTTAAATGTATCTTAAAGATGTTGATAATGTGTTTCACTATGTAAAGCGCTTTAGCAACATATGAAAAAAGTGTTATATAGATGTAATTCACAACATTAAATAAACAAAAAAAGAAATGGAAATCAACTTACAACAAAAAATACTTTATTAACATTATTTTTAGTCTGTAACAAAAATTTTAAGTGCATCAATTTGCCTGAAATTTAAAAAGAAAAGCACGGTTCGGCAGTGGTTAGTGATCGTGCCTCACAATAAGAAGATCCTGGGTTCGATTCCCGCCCTCGGGGTCTTTCTTTGTGGAGTTTACATGTTCTCCCCGTGACTTCCTCCCACCTCCAAAGACATGCACCTGGGGATAGGCTGATTGAACACTAAATGGGCCCTCGTGTGTGAGTGTGAATGTTGTCTATCTGTGTTGGCCCTCTGATGAGATGGCAACTTGTCAGGGGCACTGCCTTCCGAGTGTTGCTGGGATAGGCTACAACTCCAGTTTTTCTTCCTGTTGTCTTAATTTGTGCGCTTGAAAATACATCAGAGAGCTAAATCAATCATGATTGTTTCGACATCCCACTCCCTCCTCATGCTACTGTGCATGTGCAGACTTGATAAAAAATGTTTGGCCCACAACATTTTCTAAACAAAAAACAAACATGCCCCAGACTAGAACATTACACAAAAAAATTCAGGAAAAAAGAAATCCCCCCACCCCAAAAAAAAAACGGGACCTGAAAATCAAAATGGCCAACGACCTGTTCTTTGATCAATTCCGTAAGTCCTGTCATGTTTTTTGTTTTTTTTCAAAAATACATTTTTAATTGTCTGTATAATAATATTATTCGTAAAAAATAAATAATAAAAATGTACCAGTACTTTAAAGCCTCAAGAATGATGGATTAGGCAAGTTTATTTTAGAGCGCAATTTACCCCGTTTCTTTGCGAGGATTATGAGACATTTTTCATCTAAATGGGAATATATGAAAATCCCAGCAGTCGGCATCGTAATGACAGCAGACATTGTACTGTAAGTGATGTTTTATTATGTTGGCTCTCATAAAGTTTACAGTGACCGGAAATCAGTGATGAAGTTAAAAAAAAAATTCAAACGCTGTGCTTCCATCCATCCTGCTCCGCTTATCCGAGGTCGGGTCGTGGGGGCAGCAGCCTAAGCTTTTGAAGCCCAGACTTCCCTCTCCCCAGCCACTTCGTCCAGCTCTTTCCGGGGGATCCCGAGGCGTTCCCAGGCCAGCCGGGAGACATAGTCTTCCCAACGTGTTCTGGTTCTTCCCCGTGGCCTCCTACCGGTCGGACGTGCCCTAAACACGTTTGGGTGGCATCCTGACCAGATGCTCGAACCACCTCATCTGGCTCCTCTCCATGTGGAGGAGCAGCGGCTTTACTTTGAGCTCCCTCCGGATGACAGAGCTTCTCACCCTATCTCTAAGGGAGCGCCCCGCCACCCGGCTGAGGAAACTCATTTCGGCCGCTTGTACCCGTGATCTTGTCCTTTCGGTCATAACCCAAAGCTCATGACCATAGGTGAGGATGGGAACGTAGATCGACCGGTAAATTGAGAGCTTTGCCTTCCGGCTCAGCTCCTTCTTCACCACAACGGATCGATACAGCGTCCGCATTACTGAAGATGCCGCACCGATCCGCCTGTCGATCCCACTCTTCCCCCACTCGTGAACAAGACTCCGAGGTACTTGAACTCCTCCATTTGGGGCAGGGTCTCCTCCGCAACCCGGAGATGTGATGCGTTTTTAAAATTAATGCGCCATGTATGGTTAAAATGATCAATATACCTAAATATGAAATGTTATTATAAATGTGCTTGTTACTACATTACATATATACTTACATCATGTATATAAAACCTTAATGGAGGTGTTTGGATGTTTATTTAGGCAGAATTGAACGGCTCCTATAGGCTCCATTGTAAACAGACTTTTGATCGAATTAATTTAATATTTCAAATGCATTAAAAAAATCTATCCGTCATCGTGTCCATCATAATAATTGTAAACGATAGGCACAATTCCAAAAAAAGTTGAATGTTAAATTACCATGTTTTTGTTATGCGGAGGGCCCTAATGACTAAGTATGCCTTGGGCCCCTAAACGGCTAATTACGCCTCTGGCAACAGGGGGACACTCAGGTTCATTTTGTACCTTTTGCCATCGAATGGACTAGCCTTTAATTGTTCTGCCTGTCACTATGCATTGAGCACAATTAGAATGTAAAAACAATGACAGCAAACAAAACAAAATAAAAGCACAGGTGGGACATGTCTGCCAATGAAGTGTTCCTTGTGCGGGGATGGGGTGGCGTTCAGCAGTCTAACACATACTTGCCAACCCTCCCGGATTTTCCGGGAGACTCCCGAAATTCAGCGGCTCTCCCGAAAACCTCCTGGGACAAATTTTCTCCCGAAAATCTCCCGAAATTCAGGCGGACCTGAGTGACGTGTCGACAGCCTGTTTTCACGTCCGCTTTCCCACAACATAAACAGCGTGCCTGCCCAATCACGTTAGAACTGTAGAATGATCGAGGGCGAGTTCTTGGTTTCTTATGTGGGTTTATTGTTAGGCAGTTTCATTAACGTCCTCGCAGCGCGGCAACAACACACAACTACAGCAGTCATGTTTTCGTCTGCGTAAACAGCAATGTTGTGACACTCTTAAACAGGACAATACTGCCATCTACTGTACATGCATATGTGACATTAACATCTAGGGCTTTTAGAGAGTGCAGTGCACAACTGCGCACACAACAAGGAGACGAAGCAGAATGCATCATCAGAGAGGGTGTTCAGCATGGTTAGAAAAATAGTGACAGAGAATAGAACAAGGATGGACAATTCAACCCTTAACTCAACAATGAGTAGATGAGTGTTATGTGTGTGTATATGTGTAAATAAATGAACACTGAAATTCAAGTATTTCTCTTATTTATTTATATATATATATATATATATATATATATATATATATATATATATATATATATATATAAATGATAAATGGGTTGTACTTGTATAGCGCTTTTCTACCTTCAAGGTACTCAAAGCGCTTTGACACTACTTCCACATTTACCCATTCACACACACATTCACACACTGATGGAGGGAGCTGCCATGCAAGGCGCTAACCAGCACCCATCGGGAGCAAGGGTGAAGTGTCTTGCTCAGGACACAACGGACATGACGAGGTTGGTACTAGGTGGGGATTGAACCAGGGACCCTCGGGTCGCGCACAGCCATTCTTCCACTGCGCCACGCCGTCCCTGGTTCAATCTATAGCTAGAATTAACTGAAAGTCAAGTATTTCTTATATGTATATATATATATGAAATACTTGACTTGGTGAATTCTAGCTGTAAATATACTCCTCCCCTCTTAACCACGCCCCCAACCACGCCCCAGCCCCACCCCCAACCCCCCCACCTCCCGAAATCGGAGGTCTCAAGGTTGGCAAGTATGGTCTAACAGCTTCCGTAAAGAAACTGTTCCTCAGTCTGGTGGTGCAGAGGGACCTCTTTCTGCATCTGCTGATGAAGATGTCTGTGGTGGTGGGAAGGCTGCTTCCCGTAATCTTCTGAGTAGCTTTCACCGCCCTCTGCACTGCCTTCCTCTCTTCAACTGTGCAGCTGCTGAGGGTGCTCTCCACCACACATTCGGATGTGTGGTGGCTCCAAAGTATGATATTTTGATCAGGATGAGTTGCTAGGGTTTATAACTTGTCAAAAATGTATAGTTATTGTAAAGCTATGGCCACTTTTAACCGTGTAGCGTTCGTTTTAGAAGGGGTTAACACACAGACCAGGGGTCGGCAGCCCAAAATGTTGAAAGAGCCATATTGGACCAAAAATACAACAAAAAAATCTGTCCGGAGCCGCAAATAATTAAAAGCCTTCTATAAGTGTAATAATGAAGGCAACACATGATGTAAGTGTCTATGTTAGCAATAATAGCCTACTATCAAAGGCTGACGCAAATCTTCGTTGACAGAAATGTTGTATTTTAATTTTTATTCTACACATTTTTGCAACATTGGAAATCATTAGTAAAACGGAGGCTTCTCACAGGATGAGATAATTTCTGGAAATTACTGGCTCAGAATGGCCAAAGGTATAGATGTGTGTGTTAAAGGAAACGGCAGGCTGTCTTCTTCTAATGCAGTGGTTCTTAACCTGGGTTCGATCGAACCCTAGGGGTTCGGTGAGTCGGCCTCAGGGGTTCGGCAGAGCCTCCGCCGCAGCGTTCAAGACACACCAGACTCATGAATTGATTAACATGGACCCCGACTTAAACAAGTTGAAAAACTTATTTGGATGTTACCATTTAGTGGTTAATTGTATGGAATATGTACTGTACTGTGCAATTTACTAATAAAAGTTTCATTCAATCAATCAATCAATCGTGTAAATAAAAACTTCTCCCTATCGGCGTATCTGTACTGTAAAGTTAACATTTGAATGACAGTAAAAAGGAATTCTAAGTCTAAGTATTATGGATACCCCCAAACAATGTTCCCTCTAATTTTCCATCTGATTTGCAAGTGTGTAATTTGTTGTGAGTTCATGCACTGTGTTGGTTTTGTTCTTTGAACGAGGTGATGTTCATGGATGGTTCATTTTGTGCACTAGTAAAAAAAAAACACAGAACTTTGTCTTGAATTAAATGAAAATAAAAATAAAACATTTTATTTTTCACTAAAGAAAGGTTCAGTGAATGTGCATATGAAACTGGTGGGGTTCGGTACCTCCAACAAGGTTAAGAACCACTGTCTTTGCAAGCTGGGTAACGTTTGCTGTGGTCTGGAACAACAAAGCATACAAACAACTATGAGAAATGCAGCCAATGTTAAATACACTAAGTAAAGGAAATAAATGCGCTCAAATAAACCTGCAAATGAGGCATAATGATGCAAAATGTATATACAGCTAGCCCATACTTGCCAACCTTGAGACCTCCGATTTCGGGAGGTGGGGTGTGGGGGGCGTGGTTGGGGCTGGGTGTGGTTGGGGGCATGGTTAAGAGGGGAGGAGTATATTTACAGCTAGAATTCACCAAGTCCATCCATCCATTTTCTACCGCTTATTCCCTTCGGGAACGCGGGGGGCGCTGGAGCCTATCTCAGCTACAATTGGGCGGAAGGCGGGGTACACCCTGGACAAGTCGCTATCTCATCGTGTATATATATATATATATATATGTATTTTTTTTTATTTATTTTTTTAATATATATATATATATATATATATATATATATAAATAAGAGAAATACTTGAATTTCAGTGTTCATTTATTTACACATATACACACACATAACACTCATCTACTCATTTTTGAGTTAAGGGTTAAATGATCCATCCTTGTTCTATTCTCTGTCACTATTTTTCTAACCATGCTGAACACCCTCTCTGATGATGCATGGCTGTGTGGCATGCACAAAAGTGCTTTCATCAAATGCACTAGAGTCTGGAATCTTCCATCTCTCCCTAGCATGGCCCAAAACCGGTCAATCTTTGCTTCCTGAGGAAGATCTTCACTGCCAAGCACTTGATAGTCCACTACTTCTTCCCGGAGGCTAACCAGGTCCAATCGCAGCTGCGGCTTGGAACTTACAAGTGTATTTCTTCATCTTACTCGTCGTCGGCGTCGCCATGGCTGTATCTTCCTCGTTCTTCTGCTTCGTCTCCTTGTTGTGTGCGCAGTTGTGCACTGCACTCTCTAAAAGCTGTAGATGTTATTGTCACCTATGCATGTACAGTAGATGGCAGTATTGTCCTGTTTAAGAGTGTCACAACATTGCTGTTTACGGCAAACGAACTGCTTTACGGTAGACGAAAACATGACTGCTGTTGTTGTGTGTTGTTACCGCGCTGGGAGGACGTTAATGAAACTGCCTAACAATAATCCCACATAAGAAACCAAGAACTCGCTCTCGATCATTCTACAGTTATAACGTGATTGGGCAGGCACGCTGTTTATATTGTGGGAAAGCGGACGTGAAAACAGGCTGTCGACACGTCACTCAGGTCCGCATTGGAGCTGGAGGGGGCGTGGCCTCCAGCTCCACCTGAATTTCGGGAGATTTTCAGGAGAAAATTTGTCCCGAGAGGTTTTCGGGAGAGGCGCTAAATTTCGGGAGTCTCCCGGAAAATCCGGGAGGGTTGGCAAGTTTGAGCTGGCCTAAATAGCATGTTAGCATCAATTAGCTTGCAGTCATGGATTGACCAAATAAATATGCCTGATAAGCACTCCAGCAAATCAATAAAATCAACAAAGCTCACCTTTGTGCATTCACGCACAGCATACAATGTTTGATGGACAAAATGAAACAAAGGAGTGGCATAAAACACAACTTTCTGTGGCAGCATCGGAGAAAGTTGTGCATGTAAACAAACTACAATGGATCGCTGAAATTAGTAGGACAAAACGATGCTTGCCAAATACTCTCATCAGTGAAGCATGTATAACATAAACAGTGGGATTTCTAACAATTAGGAAGGTTTGTGTCATGTTTGTTCTAATACAGAAAATACATTTAAACAAAAAAAAAAGTTTTTGTTCATCTTTTTCCATTTTCACATATCTCTGAAAGAGGTCCAGGGAGCCACGAGGGTGGCGCTAAAGAGCCGCATGAGCCGTGGGTTGCTGACCACCGATATAGACTAATAACCATCCTTTAAATATCCCCTTATCTTAAAGCGTCACCCAGCCTTCGTTCACGCATGCAATGACTCATATTCGCGTACTTTTCCTAAAGGAACTTCAGCGTTGCCACGACGACCTGCATCTGGCTCGGCTGGATGCGGACAAACACAAGGGCGCCCTCGACAAGAAGAGCGAGGCCCTTGACGCCGTGAGGAAAGCCAGCGGCGAGCGCGAGGCGGAGCTCCTGTCTGAGATTGGCAAGTTGAAGGAGCAAAAGGCCGAGCTGGAAAAGACCCTCGATAAGGCAAAAGAGGTAATTACGTGTTAAGAGGATAGCATTATTACCATGATAGAAGCAACTATTACAGCAGTGATTTTCATGGCTTTTATTCAGTAGATTCTTTATGTTTCCCTCCTTTCCTTTGAGTGCAGGCACCACCTTCTGCAGGAAGGACTGCAGTGGACCACAGCAGCAATGTGGAGCTCCAGGAGGCGAACGCTCGCCTCAGAGAGAGGCTCGCCCGCATGGTAAAACTGCATTGACAAAAAAACACAGCAGAGCTGCTTAGTACACAACATTATGTAAATAGACATACTGTACACTAAAAAAACAAATGGCCTCCCACGCACTCTATTTCCTACCCCTGACTAATCTCCCTCTCGGATAAATCCGACGTTTATTGTGCTTCAAATGCAGCCTATTGCAGAAAAATAATCGTATTATGTTTGTCAAAGAAAGACATTTGAGAGCAGTAACACTTTTGCATTAAATTGAAATATGTGGACGGAAATACTATGATATTCATTATGCATGGATGATTTTACTTACCATAAATGCTGTGATTACAGCATATACTGTAACTGGAAGCAGGCGATAATGTACATTCCTTATTTACTTTATACAACAAGTTGTTGCTTAACTTTAATAACAATTTGGAACACATGAGTAAAGATGTAAAGGGAAATGTAGCTCGCTTTGACCACATGGTGGAGTTAATAATGGAGTCTTTTAAGTAAGTATATCAGAATCATTCTGGAAAACTATAAATTAGCAAATACATTTACTTACTAATACTTAAAAATAGATATAGAATGTTTTCGCATTAAATATTGTAAAAAAATAAAAAAGATAAGTATTTTAAATATGAAGGAGCAAATGAGAATCTAATACAAATATTCATTATTTTGAATAAATACAATTTTGTAAAATATTTTAAGATATTATCATTTGCTCCTCTTGGGGGGTATGTATTTTCAAGTCTTATATATATATATATATATATATATATATATATATATACATATACATATATATATATATATATATATATATGTGTATATATATATATATATATATATATGTGTATATATATATATATATATATATATATATATATATATATATATATATTAATAATACGTTCATGAATGAGTATAGCCGTTCGGCCACCGTGTTCAATGGAGAAGTCTGATCTACAAAATGTGCATGCAGCATACCCCTTCCCCTTCGAGCTGTCCTGGATGAACTGAAATTATTTTTTCCAATCATTTTGGAACTTGCAAGCGTACTTCTTCTTACTCGTCGACGCCATGTCTCTTCTTCGTTCTTCTGCTTCGTCGCTGTTATGGTTTTGGACATTACTTGCCGTAGTTTTGAAGCAATGCATGATGGGAATCCGGATGTTGTGTGTCAGTGCATTAACGTGCCGGCTGGAATAAACACACGCTGAGAAATAGCTCCGTGCCTGCCTACTTTATGGGTTATAGATAAACCTATGGATAACAGAGACATATATAATAGTCTCATTTTCAGGTGAGAGAGGACGCTAAAGGCAGTGCCTTTAAGGCACGCCCTCAATATTGTTGTCCGCGTGGAAATCGGGAGAAATTCGGGAGAATGGTTGCCCTGGGAGATTTTCGGGAGGGTCACTGAAATTCGGGAGTCTCCTGGGAAAATCGGGAGGGTTGGCAAGTATGCACTAGATGGAGAGCGCGTACCACTAGTGCACAGCGTAGCAGTTGTTCATTCCTGACATGGCATCCCTGGTTGCCCCATTGCCTTCCAGAGGCAGCACTCTAGCGTGACCAGAAGCCCCGAGGCTGAGGAGGCCATAGAGGCCCTGGAGGACGACAATCGTGCCCTCAAGTCCCAGCTCGAGGAGGTCAAGCGCAGTGCCTCCCGCCTGGGCAAGGAGAAGGACGAGATGAGCCGGCGGCTGGAGGAGAGGGACCTGGAGAGGGAGGCGCTGCGGAGGGGCAAGAGTGACCTGGAGGAGCAGAAGAGGCTCCTCGACCGAGCTCTGGAGAAGATCACCAAAGAGGTTTGTCTGCACGCACGCGCTCATACTGACAGTGAGGTCATTGACATTATTTTGTGCAGATGGAGACGATGATGGGGGACTCCCGCCAATCGGTGGTGGTGTTGCAGACGCAACTGGATGAGTACAGGGAGCGCTCCAGGAAGGATTTGTTGGAGGCGCAACGCAACAACAAGGACAAGCTGGCTGAGCTGCAGAGGGCCCAGAGCAACTGCAAGACCCAACAGGAAGAGGTCAGCACATTAGTCCATTTTGTGCAGTGCTTCTTGCCTAGTCCGTATAGATGGGAATGGAGCGCAGACCTCCGCCTAGCCCAGGGGTCGGCAACCCGCGGCTCCGGAGCCGCATGCGGCTCTTTGATCACTCTGATGCGGCTCAGCAGCTTACATGCTGTACCCCCCAATGTACCCGTGAAATTTCCGGATTTAATTGCCTCTCGCAGTAAACTTCCGGGATTATTATTCACCGATTTTCACCCTTACAGCTATAACAAGGGCGTGCCATGATTGTATAACATTTGGCGCCCTCTACATTCTGTATTAACAGCGTACCAGCCCAACACTTGTTATACGCTATACATCTTTGACTTGTACACGTATGTGACAGCAAGGCATACTTGCTCAACAGCCACACAGGTTACACTGATGGTGACCATATAACACAACTTTAACACTCTTACTAATAATGCGCCACACTTTGAACCAAAACCAAACAAGAATGACAAACACCTTTCGGGAGAACATCTGCACCTTAACACAACATAAACACAACAGAACAAACACCCAGAATCCCTAGCAGCCCTGACTCTTCCGGGCTATATTATACACCCCTGCTACCACCAAACCCCGCCCCCACCCCAACCCTGCTCCCTCACACATCAACCCCCCCCCCACCCCCCCTCTCTGTGCGTCGGTTGAGGTGGGCGGGGTTTGGTAGCGGTGGTGTATAATGTATCCCGGAAGAGTTAGGGCTGCATGGGATTCTGGGTATTTGTAATGTTGTGTTTATGTTGTGTTACGGTGCAGATGTTCTCCCGAAATGTGTTTGTCATTCTTGTTTGGTGTGGGTTCACAGTGTGGCGCATTATTAGTAAGAGTGTTAAAGTTTTTTTTATACCGTCACCGTCAGTGTAGCCTGTGTGGTTGTTGAGCAAGTATGCCTTGCTGTCACCTACGTGAGCAATAGTGATGGGATCGGCAGTTCTTTTGACTGTACTGAATCACTAGAATCAGTTCCTTAAATTAATTCGTTCAAAAGATTCGTTCACCGATTCACCCCCCCCCCCCAAAAAAAAAAAAGGAGGAAGGGGGCGTGCGTAGTACAGTACAGTGCTAGTGATGGGATCGGCAGTTCTTTTGACTGTACTGAATCACTAGAATCAGTTCCTTAAATGTATTCTTTCAAAAAATTCGTTCACCGAATCCCCCCCCCCCCCAAAAAAGGAGGGGGGGGGGGGGGGCGTGCGTAGTACAGTACAGTCCAGACATTCGCGGGAGAAGCAGCAAAAAGGGTGAACGCGAGTCCCTACACAGCTCTGTGCATGCAGTACACCAGGCAGTGAGTGACACAGTCAGCACAGTTCAGTACGTGAACGTGAATCACTTCTGCAGCAGCAGTTCTGTGTGCAGGTCGGCGAATCACCGAATCACTTGTGCAGTAGCAGTTCTGTGCGCAGGTCGGCGAATCACCGAATCACTTGTGCAGTAGCAGTTCTGTGCGCAGGTCGGCGAATCACCGAATCACTTGTACAGTACCAGTTCTGTGCGCAGGTCGGCGAATCACCGAATCACTTGTACAGTACCAGTTCTGTGCGCAGGTCGGCGAATCACCGAATCACTTGTACAGTACCAGTTCTGTGTGCAGGTCGGCGAATCACCGAATCACTTGTGCAGTAGCAGTTCTGTGCGCAGGTCGGCGAATCACCGAATCACTTGTACAGTACCAGTTCTGTGCGCAGGTCGGCGAATCACCGAATCACTTCTGCAGCAGCAGTTCTGTGCGCAGGTCGGCGAATCACCCAATCACTTGTGCAGTAGCAGCTACAGTTCTGTGGGCCAGAGGGCGACAGACGTGAATCGCTCTCTGCCCTGACAGACTCCCCTTGACGTTCGCAAATTAACAGACATTGCAGCTGTAGAGATTCCGTTACTTTTAAAAACACTGTGTGCGTTTCCGGCCTGTCCAATAAACAAAATGTGACTAAATGTCTTGGTTGTTAAATATGTTTTATTGCACTGAAATGAAAATAAGAAATAAATAAAAGTGGGAAATAAAAAAAATAGTAATAGCCTACTAAAATGCTTGCAATCAACAGTTAAATAAATAGGCCTTGTTTGTTTAGTGCAAAAACAAATATTAAATTAAGAAACGCTTAACAAATGCCAACATAAAAACTAAATGTTCTGTAGCAAAGAAAATGTAAACTTAAATATGCAAACAAAAAGAAAATAAATACCTTCAAAATAAAACAAATAAATTAAGAGCCAGAAATGCCAACATAAAAACTAAATGTTCTGTAGCCTACGTTTAAAAATATAACAAAGAAAATATTAACTTAAATGTGCAAACAAAAAGAAAATAAATAGGCTACCTTAAATAAAACAAAACAAATATTAAACCAGGTGCCAGAAAAGCCAACATTAAAACTAAAATTTCTGTAGCTTACATTTAAAAATATAAAAATGGAAATATCAACTTAAATATGCAATAAAAAAAAGAAAATAAATAGCTTAAATAATATAAAAATCAAGATAAATAATAGCCCATGTATATGTACATACATTAGTTATTATTTTTATTTTAAATCTTCTCAAACAGCCTGCCCTACACTTTACCCCCCGCCCCTCCCCCTCGCGTCGCTGCTGCTCAGCCTTGCCCTGCACTGACTTTCTTTCTGTCTCCTCTACTCTCATAACTTTATGTGTTGAGATAATGTGTGTGTTTGTTTTCATGTGGCTTGAGTCAACATTAGCCGTTAGCTTGGAGAATGAATGGAGAGCGGATGCCAATGGCATGAAACATATCCCCGCAACGGGAGGAGAATCACCCGCGGCATTGGGGCAAGCAGAGCAGAGAGCGAGAGCGTTGTCGTTCACTGAGTGATTCATGTCGTTAATCCGCGGTGAAAGAATCGTTCGCTCAGTCCCTCCCCCCGCCCCCATGATGAGTAGCTGGCTGCGTCGTTCGCCGACGTCACAGAATGCGCCAGTTCCACTCATACCGGCATGGTCGCGGCGGAGCTCAACTGAACTGAGAAAGGAACGAATCAGTTCATGAAGTGATTCGGTTCAGTACGTTCACTCAAAAGATTCGTTCGTTCGAACGAATCGTTCGCGAACGACACAACATTAGTGAGCAAGCGGAAGCCTCAAACAACGTGTGGCTGATCAGGCACGCTGATTGTAGTGGGTGTTATATGCTGTATCATCATGGCACGCATGACGCTGACAAGCGCCATTCATTTTGAACCCGTGTGACGCACCAGCTTTCAAATTCCATATAAAGGTGTGGGCAGCGTGTCTGAGATCCCTGGTTTATACATAGCACAAAGCAAAAAAAAAATACTTTGTATGCAGTGTTATTTCATTTAAAAATTACAAAAAAAATTTGCGGCTCCCATTGTTTTCTATAATTTGTGAAACTGGTCAAAATGGCTCTTTGACTGGTAAAGGTTGCCGACCCCTGGCCTAGCCCAAACTGCAGTTTTGTATTTGTTTGGGCGTCTGTTTGTCAGCAAGCAGTCTTCCTCCTGTTTCAGGAAGGAAGACTAAAGATCAGACCTGGGCAAATTTAGGCCCGGGGTCTGCATGCGGCCCGTTAAGCTTTTCAATCTGGCCCGCCGGACATTCCCAAATATATTTTTTTGATCTTTAAGTTGGAAACTGTAGCTGCCATTATGATGTGTAGTGATGTTTTCAAATGACCGTAAGTCTTGAACTATACAAAGTAGAGATGTGGCCGATATTATCGGCCGATAAATGCGTTAAAATGTAATATTGGAAATTATCGGTATCGTTTTTTTTATTATCGGTATCGGGTTTTTTTTTGTTTTTGTTTTTTTTATTAAATCAACATAAAAAAACACAAGATACACTTACAGTTAGTGCAGTTGATTGTAATCAGACAGTAGTGATGATAACATCCACGTTTTCAAATGGAGGAGAAGAAAAGTTCCTCCTTTCTGTCTAATACCACATGAAAGTGGTGGGTTTTTGGCATCTTATTTGTACAGCTTCCATATTCGTTTTTATACACTTTACAAGAAATATATTGGCGTCAAACTCCTTAGCTTGCTAGCTTGTTTGCGCTGGCTTTCGGAGACTCTTGTTTTGAAAGCGCAGGCGCGATGGAGCGGCACTTTTATTGTGAAGACAGGAACTGTGCAGTCAATCTTTAGGCTTTTGACAGGATGTACGGTTGAAATAAAAAAGTATCTTTTTTCCTTCACACTTTTGATTGATTGATTGGAACTTTTATTATTAGATTGCACAGTACAGTACATATTCCGTACAATTGACCACTAAATGGTAACACCCCGATAAGTTTTTCAATTTGTTTAAGTCAGGTCATGTGACCACCTGGCTCTGTTTGATTGGTCCAACGTCACCAGTGACTGCATCTGATTGGTGGAACGAAGTGAAACGTCACCAGTAAGGCAGGCACTTTGAAGGTCTGTCTGACAGACCAAAACAAACAAAGCGTGCATTAACAGATCGATAAAAATTAGTAGCGAGTAGCGAGCTGAATGTAGATAAAAGTAGCGGAGTAAAAGTAGCGTTCCTTCTCTATAAATATACTTAAGTAAAAGTAAAAGTATGTTGCATTAAAACTACTCTTAGAAGTACAATTTATCCCAAAAGTTACTCAAGTAGATGTAACGGAGTAAATGTAGCGCGTTACTACCCACCTCTGGGTATCGGTACTTAAAGAGTTGGACAATATCGGAATATCGGATATCGGCAAAAAGCCATTATATTAAACAAAGTATTTCAATGGTTGAAATCTGCGCTTTTGCAAGATATACTAGTTACTATGGTAATCTACGTCACAGCAGCTCAGATGGGGGAACCAAGCAGTGTGAGTGGGGAGCGTTTCCACAGAGTGTTTCCAGAGCGAGCCTGAAAATGCGGGTGTCAGGGACAGACGCAAAAGGAGATTTTTACAAGAAAGTTCTAAAGCTTAGTGATGTATCAGATTGTCGGTGGGGTTTTTTTTACCCTTCACATTCATATTTCGCTGTGTTTGTTGCATTTTTGTTGCGCTTCGCCTGATTGTACAATATGTCAATCGAGAGGGGGTGTGACGTTCATATGTTGTCAATATTCAGTTTTATCCCACATTCTTTATTTTCATGTACATTGTGGGTGTCTCATTCAGTAAAAAAAAAAAGTTTAAATTCCATTCCGTTTTTTAAGACGGTCTGTCATAACGTTTTTAGCATTCAATCAGACATTATTGTGAGGTTTTGTATTAGTGTTCTTAAAAATAGATATACCGGCCCCCGGACACATTTTTTCTCTAAATTTGGCCCCCGAGTCAAAATAATTGCCCAGGCCTGCCAAAGATGGTACTAAACGCCATTGCGCCATTTTGGTTCTGTGGTCGGATTGTAACATTACTGCTGTTTAGGTACCTTTATCCATATCAGCACAGCATTTTATTTGTTTTTCTTAGGTTGACAAAGTAACATTGTAAAATCCTCTGTAAATTATAGATATTAAATTAATGTTCTCTTATTTAAGCCTTATAACCCCCAGATTATATACACTCAGGGCCTGATTTACTTGGATCCAAATACCACACGCTAAACAGCATTTGCAAACTATAAAATTGTGTGTACTATTAGTGGGCGTGTTGCATGTGATCTACCAAGACTGCGTCCGCTGTTGTCGAGTGACAAGTGGTGCAGCCCGCTCTATGTAGATTTGGATTTTGCGTGTGCTAAGTGGCTGTCACCATGGAGACACTCATTACCCTCCATATTATAATTTTTCTACCTGTGGCATTTTGAAACATACAAGGTTTCAAAATATATTTGAAACCTTGCATGTTTCATTTGAAATATGTATCACTTTTTCTGGGCATTTTAGAAGAAGCCCTGCAATCTAGTCTACAAAAGCTTTGGAGGATGCTGGCACTAACTACGAGCATGCGCTGGAATGATATAAAAAAATGCATATTGCAAAAAAAAAAATGTTTTCCTATAAAAGGTATGTCAAAAATATATCTCCTATATGAAAAAATGAACACCAATAAAAAAAAATGCCAGCAGACTATAGAGCGCACCAGTGTATAAGCCACAAAATTGTAGAAGAAAAAATATTTTCCCATATATTAGCTCCACCGGACTATAAACCGCAGATATATACAGTACGTTGTGAAATGAGTTTTTTACACAGAAAGATTTTGTAAATATTTATTTACATACCTTAATTGTTTCGAAACGGTGCCTGTAACACGGCAGTAAAACGGCTGATCGAACAAAACAGAAGTCATCGTCATGGACCGACTAACTGCGAAAGCTAGCTCTCCAATCAGCTAAACAGACTCATTAACTCCACAGTGACATTTTGGTGAATTTACTGAGGAATTTGTGAAACTGAAACAATACAAAAAGAAAGCCATTGTAAGTTAAAAATACTAAAACAGACACTAGTAAACTTGTTAGCATATTAGCTCATGCTAACGGTGCTATCTTGATTACATTACGATAGCACGCACAAATATGCATAAAAACACACCTACAGACATCACACATGGGTTGTTTTAGGAAGTATGAATTGTTTTAGTTAAATTGTACATCTTAAACATTGCTTGGAGTGATGAATGAACAATGCATACGAATAGAAACGCTATGGATGACTAGAAGATGGAACGGCACTCGTACTTCTGGTTTAAAGCACTAAAGAGAAGAAAATGCTGTAGACGTTCACCCCACAGCACCTGCAGTGAGCAAACTCGTCCAAAAGATGGTGCCGTAGCTGAAATAAATGGGTCGTACTTGTACTTGTATAGCGCTTTTCTACCTTTTTAAGGAACTCAAAGCGCTTTGACACTATTTTCCACATTCACCCATTCACACACACACATTCACACATTCACACACTGATGGCGGGAGCTGCCATGCACGGCGCTAACCAGTCCCATCAGGAGCAAGGGTGAAGTGTCTTGCTCAAGGACACAACGGACGTGACTAGGATGGTAGAAGGTGGGGATTGAACCAGTAACCCTCAGATTGCTGGCACGGCCACTCTCCCAACTTCGCCACGCCGTCCCCCTAACTACACACCTTTTCAATGTCTCTGCTTGTATTTTGATTAAAACTATCTGAATTGTGGCCGCTAGCAAAGAAAAATCCATAAATTAGCCGCACCATTCTATAAGCCGTAGTGTTCAAAGCGAAGGATAAAAGTAGCGACTTTTAGTCCAGAATTTACGGTAGCTCCTTAAGTCATCCAGCAGCTACACAATTATAAAAGGATATTGCTGAACGGACAATATGTCTACAGTTTTTTTTATTTATGACAGTCCAAATATGTTTGCTTGTAGATTTCAAACGTGCTAAATATAGATGCAAACCAGCGAGCAGTTTCAGTCTTGATGAATCACATTTTGAGCTCTAAATTATTATCTTTACATCTCCTCCCCGCAGTATTGGGGACATTCTAATAATCAGTATATATTTTGCACATACAAAAAGGCAGACGAGCTAAATGGATTGCGCTCTGTATTTTGCCCATTTTAAGACACACAATCCTCTGCGCGCAAGCTGAGTAGATCAGTTTTGCATGCCCTTAGTTTCTTAGCCCTTTTAGACTTAGACACACTTTATTGATCCACAAGGGAAATTGTTCCACACAGTAGCTCAGTTACAAAGAATGGAAAGGGTAAGGATGGAAAGGATAATGCAGGTATAAAGTAGACTAAAATTGTACCATAGTAGCAATATAAAATATAACATGTATGTAATATTTACATATTATATATACAGTATATAATATATACTGATATATTTATATTATATTATATTATATTTTTTATTAATATATAATTAATATACAATATATAACAATCCCAATTCCCATGTACATTATTACAGTATATGTAACAGCTTTTATACAACAGTGGAGCATTTCAGAGCAAAATAATCAAAATAACAAAATGGTGTGCATTTATATTTAGGTGTCACGTCTAAAGAAGGAGCTCCTGACGTGCAGCGAGGAACGAGACAGCGCCCAGCTGGAGAGAGACCTCCTCAACAACCGCCTCAAACACTTGGAGGGCGAGCTGGAGTCAGAGAAGGGCAGCCAGACGGATCGCACCCGCGAGATGAGGGGGCTGGAGGTGAGGGGCAAAGGTGCTGAAGTCTAAAAATGGCTCAGAGTGTAACTTAGTACAGTGTTATTCACTGTATTTTGTGTGTGTGTGTGTGTGTGTGTGTGTGTGTGTGTCTGTGTGGGTGCATAGGATAAAATAAAGACCCTGGAGATAGAGTTGGATGAGGAGAAGAGCAGCGTGGAGCTTTTGAATGATCGCATCACCCGCAGCAGAGATCAGGTGCAACACTTTTTTTCAGTCAACACAGTCACTGGACACTTCAATAGACACACACGAACACTAAAGAGATACAATACAAAAGTTCAATCCAAAAATATAATCAAACATTCATCCATCCATTTTCTACCGCTTGTCCCTTTTGGGGTCGCGGGGGGTGCTGGAGCCTATCTCAGCTGCATTCGAATAATCAAACATAATAAAGTTAATTAGCTAAAGTACAGTATTTGTACTGCGGGCAGTGTTGTTTTTAGTAGGGGCGCTTTGATGATCCATGAATGAGATCGGCCTATATTTGTATTAATTGTGAATTTTTCAGTGTATTTATGATGAGTGCTATTAACTATATCAGTGGTTCTCAAGCTTTTTTCTCCAAGTACCACCTCAGAAAACACTCGGATCTCCCAAGTACCACCATAATGACCAACATTAAAATACAGTAGCCTAGTAGGTCTAAGTATTCATTAAAAACAAAGCATAGGTTTTATTCACCAACTATATTCCTATTTTTTGCCTGAGTAACATTACACACCGTTTCAATCAGTCAATCAATGTTTATTTATATAGCCCTAAATCACAAGTGTCTCAAAGGGCTGCACAAGCCACAACAGTAACACTGTGTTTAAATATTTAATTAAGTGATTCTTTGGCGTACCACTAGATAGACAGTGTTGGGTTAGTTACTGAAAACCAGTAACTAGTTACAGTTACTAGTTACTTTATTTCAAAAGTAACTCAGTTACTAACTCAGTTACTTACACCAAAAAGTAATGTGTTACTGTGAAAAGTAACTATTTAGTTACTTCTTTTTTTTTTTTTTTAAAGGCTTCCATTAATGCCCTTTTAGCCTTCATTTCAGTACTGTCAATGTGTTGATCAACTTGACATGCATTTGCATCACTCAACTCTGCTAAGCAATGTGCTCTACATACAACACACAAAGACAAAGATATTGTTTCAAAGGGCCAATTTGTTTCAGGCCAGAACAAATTGACAAAACTATTTTAAATAGCTGCAACATAACATGCATAAGTAACAAACAGCATAATAACAACATAGCTGTAAACCTGGCTTCACCTAAGGAAGGCACATGTGACATACACAAAGCCTAACCAGGCAGATTTGAATTGTTGTTTTGGGCAGTAGACGGGATCTTTAATCGAAGACACAACTTACATTTAACTAAAATGTTCTTTTCTTTGTGCTCGACAAAAGAAAAGAAGTTAGAATATCTCATACTTGAAAACTTTGAATTGTTTTTTTGGGCAGTAGACGGGATCTTTGATCCAATACACAACTAACATTTAACTAAAATGTTCTTTTCTTTGTGCTCGACAAAAGAAAAGAAGTTAGAATATCTCATACTTGCCAACCCTCCCGAATTTCAGTGCCTCTCCGGGGGACAACCATTCTCCCGATTTTCAGCCGGACTTAAGGCACGCCCCCTCCAGGTCCGTGCGGACCTGAGTGAGGACAGCCTGTTGTCACGTCCGCTTGGCCAAGCAAAAAGTAACCACTGAACACTTAGTTCTGTGGTTACTTTTTGGTTGGCCAACGGTTTACGTTGTATTGCGCACCCCTCTCCCCCTCCCCTCCCCTTCCCACACCCAGACAGCGCGCCTCTTGTGACACAAGAACATTCAGAAGGCCGACACTGCAGCGCTGCAATTAAACACACTCAGATCTTCTGTTTCTAGCCGATACTACATACAAAATAACGTAAAATAACGCAGTAACGCATCATGTAGTAACGGTAACTGAGGTACTGAATATAAAAAAATAACGCGTTAGATTACTAGTTACCGCCGAAACTAACGGCGATACAGTAACGCGCTACTTTGTAACGCGTTAGTCCCAACACTGTAGATAGAGTATACGTACCACAATTTGATATTCACTGCACTGCATGATCTGCAAAAGGAGCCATAAAATCGCCTTATTTTGGAGTTACTAATTTGCCAAACATTAATATTTGGACTAATTTCTTGATTTCGACTAATTAAAAAAAACAACTGTTATTCCGTTGGCTTTGACTTTTAATAAACTGAGCTGAAAGATTCGCTGCTGATGTAATGTTCACACTTGTGTATTTTGTCATATTAATTCATTATAAGAGTAAGATTTCAAAATAGGTTAGAAGTGCCAAAAGGTCCTTTGGCGGCTGACATATTTGTAACATAGTGATCCAATAACTTATAGTTACAGGGGCACCTAGCAATACCAATTCTGATTCCAATACGTTTTAATTTGAAATATTCTGTAATTTTGCTGTTAGGCTTTTGATCACAATTATAATCAGAAAAAAAACACAGGACAGCGGTGTGACAATATCAACCAAATATTTAAGTTATTTCATTATTACATACAAAGTAAATAATACATTATTACTGAACAAACGCACAAAGCACTATCTACTACTTATTTAAAACATTTTTACTTATTACTTGAATTTGTAATCAATATATTGATAAAATATTGATCTAATCACTCTAGTATTGATCTTATACGGATACTACTTTTGGTATCGACACTACCATATATGGCGCCGACACACCATCAAACACAGGTGCTCAATTGTTGTTATTTTATATTCTCTCTCAACTTGTATTAATCTACTTGTTCATTTCATGTTCATAGCTTGTTAGTTTCAGCTGTAACACAGTTCTATCTAGACTTTTTAAAGCCGCTTAAGCACTTATTTGTTGTGTTGTTTCAAGCTAGTTTAGCTTAGCGGCTAATTCAGCCATTAGCATGCTCTCTTGTTCCCCATGTTTGCATTTACTCGATGTGTGACATGTTTAGCCTTGTGCTACTGTGATAACTTGTTAGAAATATACTTTATTTGCGCAGTGGAGGTGATAAATATTAACTAAGGGGAGCAGCTGCGCACTGTGAATGGATATACACTGTTAGCGCTAAATCACCATTTTAGACCATTTTGTCGATCTCATACTTTTTCTACTGAACTCGTCCGATACTAATCGGTGGCCAATTGATTGTAGTGTGTATTATTTTGATGATTTTATTTCATGAGAGGGGTCATGATGTGCCCATTGATGCACATATTAACTGGTGTGTTGGATCCCGTTAGGAGTGATGTGCGGATCGATACTGAAATATCGATCCAGCTGATAGCAAATATTTGAGCTCTAATATCGATTTTTACAATATTGATATTTTAGATACTTCAGTTATTCGAGATGAAGTATATCATTATCAGGAACACAGAGTAAAGTCACTAAATCATTGAAATCTTGTCTAAATGAAACGCGATTGGTGGGAACTATTTTTTCTTCCGCCTAGGTAAGTGCGTAATCAGTCATTCAGTCTGTCATTTGTTTTTTTAATTAAAATGACGGGCAATTTAAATGGGTTACGCTGTATTATAAAACAGCAAGTGTATGTATTACTTTATTGTAAGCTATTTGGAGACACTACATGCAGAGTCAAATATAAATAAGATAACACATTCATTGCAGTACAACACCATCATTTGTTTATTCCTGTGATTTTTTATTGTTTTAAGATGATTCTCCAAAAGCAGCAACTCTTAAAGTACACAACTTTTTCAATGTTACCATACACGTTAGGTATATTTGCACAAAGTATTTGGATCGGTTCGGAATTTTTATCGTTTTAAGTACAGATGTCCGATAATATCGGACTGCCGATATTATCGGCCGATAAATGCTTTAAAATGTAATATCGGAAATTATCGGTGTCTGTTTCAAAAAGTAAAATGTATGACTTTTTAAAATGCCGCTGTGTACAGGGACGTAGGGAGAAGTACAGAGCGCCAATAAATCTTAAAGGCACTGCCTTTGCGTGCCGGCCTAGTCACATAATACTACGGCTTTTCACACACACAAGTGAATGCAACGCATACTTGGTCAACAGCCATACAGGTCACACTGAGGGTGGCCGTATAAACAACTCTAACACTGTTACAAATATGCGCCACACTGTGAACCCACACCAAACAAGAATGACAAACACATTTCGGGAGAACATACGCATCGTGACACAACATAAACACAACAGAACAAATACCCAGAACCCCTTGCAGCACTAACTCTTCCGGGACGCTACAATATACACCCCCCGCTACGCCCTCTCCCCCCTCACCTCAGCCCCGCCCCACCCCCAACCCCGCCCACCTCAACGTCCTCATGCTCTCTCAGGGAGAGCATGTCCCAAATTCCAAGCTGCTGTTTTGAGGCATGTTTAAAAAAATAATGCACTTTGTGACTTCAATAATAAATATGGCATAACTTGAGTTGATTTATTTTGGAAAACCTTGTTACATTGTTTAATGCATCCAGCGAGGCATCACAACAAAATTAGGCATAATAATGTGTTAATTCCATTACTGTATATATTGTATCGGTTGATATTGGAATCGGTAATTAAGAGTTGGACAATATCGGAATATCGGATATCGGCAAAAAAGCCATTATCGGACATCTCTAGTTTTAAGATGATTCTCCAAAAGCAGCAACTCTTAAGGTACACTACTTTTTAAATGTTACCATACACATTAGGTATATTTGCACAAAATATTTGGATCGGTTCGGAATCGCCGATACCAGCCTGAATTTTACCGGGTATCGGATCTGAATGAAAATCAGTGTTGCAAAGCTATAAAAACAAGCCCAACAAGTGAAAAATAAAGATACCTTTATTATTGCACAATGCATATGCTACAGTAAGATAATAAACACAGTTAATGTAATACAATTTGAAAAACATGAAAAAATTGAATACCTTGAGATTTTTAAACCCTGATTGATGTATGATTTTTACCTAAGTGGATATTTTTAGCTTAACAATTCATTCACTCATTGTTTTTAGGACCGTGAAACACATGTTTCGTTAACTTAATCCACGATAAATGTGCAGAGATATGTCATATTTTTAATTTTAGTTGCATTTATTTTATACATATATACATTTTATTCTTATATTTTTGATATTGTTACTAACTTAAACTGTTTTGTAAGAACACGTGGTCATACTTGGCGAGCAGTAAGCAGGAAATCAAGCCCAAAGTTGCTTTTAATAAGCAGACTTGGCAACACTGATCCCAATAGATGATGCAGGTGTTTTCCTAATGCAGTGAGCACATTACTGTTGGCTCACACAGTATGTTCTCTTTCAGGTGGACCAGCTTCGCTCCGAGCTGATGCAAGAGCGTTCTGCCCGACATGACCTGGAGATGGACAAAAGTGCGATTGACAGACAGGTGCACGCTCATAAATCCAAACGACACACACAGGTTATCGTTTTTTTCGGGGAGGGAGTTGCCTAACATTGCTATGTACCTGGAATTGCAGGTGAAGGAGCTTAGGTCCCGCATGGCTGACATGGAGGGACAAACTCGGCCCACGGCCGGCATTGCCCTCTTGGAAAGCAAAATTCAGGAGTTGGAGGAGAGGCTGCGCAGTGAAGAAAGGTAGAAGAAAAGATTTATTAAAATGTGCTGATGACAGCGCCGTTGCAGTATTATACAGTATTCTAGGCCCATACAGCGCAGCGGATTATAAAGCGCACTGCCGATGAGCAAGTCTATTTTCATACAAAAGACGCACCGGATTACCGGTATATGGCGCATTAAAGGGGTCGTATAATGATCTACATAACATGTACTTGTAGTTTTTGATCAAAATTTTGCAAAGAATACATTTTACAAACCTCCTTCAAGCCGTTTTCTGACCGTCTCTTCAGGATGCGCCTTTTTGTCAGCGGTCTCATTTACGTGGCTCCACTTCGACAGCGTCTTCTCCCCGTCATCTTTGTTCTACCGGTAGTCTAGCGCTTTCATAGCGAGTGTACTGACAGACATAAGTTAGAACTGTACGCTACTTTGTATTGTATTAGAAATGGCAACAGCAGAGATTGAATGCCCCACAACAAGAGGATAGAGAAAAAGAAAGAGCTTATTGACAACGCATGTAACTTTTCGTGACTTATGCAGATCCCAAATACACATCAGCAGGTACCAATAGGTAGAAAAAGTTGGTTTTGCATAATAGGTCGAAACAAAATACCAGATAATGTCTCTTAATAGGTGCCGTTTTGGGGTCCTTGTACACACACATAATAATATCCGTATGCTGAAGCACAGTACATCTGACTACGTTAGCCGTAATGCTCCGCATTCCATCAAGCGGTGGGGCTTCGAAACTTTCCAAAATCGTACTAAAACATTTTGACAGATTTTTGAGCGTCGTGTGTAATGTTCCATATTCTCAATGAAACATCAAAGTTTCGCTGTTGCTTGTTTACGGGTACTTGCTAGCGTCATTTATTGAACAGGTGTGAGTCAATCTGCAGTGCACTCATATCTCTTATGTGTGACTGATCACTGCTCACACTTATCATTTCACCATGTGCCACATATAGTAAAATTGCTTCGAGGTCAGTAAGCACAGTGTTTCCCCCAGAAAATGTGTTAGTTAAGGTGGTGTCTCTCCACGGAGAAGGGGGTGGGTGGGTGTAAGGAACAGAGTAACTCGTCCTGTCGCCATCACGTCTCCAGCTCATCGCTGCCACCACAGCCTGGGGGGGGGGGGCAATAGACTACAGACTGTGGTGAAGTAGGCCGGCTTCGTCGCGTGAGGAAGCCTACAATTTTTGGTTGTTTTCCGCTCCATATGCTGAATGCCGATATACTATATATATCTCGATATTTTTTCCGTAAAGTAAAAACAATACACAAAACACTCCTAGTTACCTGAGATACTATGTCATTATTATGACTTAGTAAGTCAATATTTTGACTTAGTAATTTACTATGTCAAAAATATGACAAAATAATACTTACTAAGTCAAAATAATGACTTAAGTCAAATTAATGACTTACTGTAAGTAAGCATTTGCAACAAGCGTTTGCAACAAGCGTTTGCAACAAGCGGTTGAAAAAAAGAGTTAAAAATGGGGCCACATGCTGACATATGCTAAACTCATACTTAATTTGTTACAGCATTCGGGAAGCCTGTAGTTGATTTTTATTATGTAAATGTTATATTTTTATCAACATGTGATAGCAGGGACCCTGCCATTCAAAACTAGGCTGCTACATTACTAATGATTAATGTAACTATACTGTAGCTGAAAAAATAGTACAATAGCAATAGGAGAGACTATTCATCCCTGAACACCATGGAGTTCATGTAGGCTTTATGATGCAGTTACATTATTATATCAACTATCAGAGACAGCTTCAGGAAACTCTTCATTTAACATAATGTTGTTTTTTGCTGCTTCAACACAGTTCAATCAACACAGAAAAAGGTAAAGTGAAATAACTTAGTTGTTAACTGTAGGTCAATAATGCTTGTCTTTCTCTCAGACAGACACACACACACGCATGCACACATACACACCGCACAGTGAGCTAACGTTACGCTAAAAGCTAATTAGCTTTCACCTCAAGGACTGTGAGCGTGCTGAGCTGCCGCTTATGTTTCTAGAACGTCAACGGGCTCATAGTGATGTTACTAGTAGTTGAGTTGTAGGGGACTGGGAGGTGTTTATTATAATTTGGGGAGAGTCCGCGGCCTTATGCCTACCTGCTAAACACCTATCTGCTCACCCCACCGCAGAAGCACTGACACCATGCGCTCTGAATACGCACTGCTGATTGGCTGTTACCGCTCTGCGTGTAACCAATCAGATGGTTCTGTGGGTGAGACAATGCTGGGTGCTGCAGAGACGTACTGACTGAGGCAGAACGAAGCGTAGCAGCTTGTTAAGACGTTAGTTTAGGCGGTGACTGTTGTTAAGGCGGCCGCCTTAACAACAAAGCGCTGCGGGAAACCCTGAAGCACAACCAGAAAAAATGCGTACATTAGACGCACCGGGTTGTAAGGCGCACTGTCGATTTTTGAGAAAATGAAAGGATTTCAAGTGCGCCTTATAGTCCAAAAAATTAAATAATATGACATTTGTGCACGTAGAGAGAAGAGCGGCATCCAGGCCTCTCACAGACGAACCGAGAGGAAACTGAAGGAGTTGAACGCCACGCTGGACCAGGAGAGGAGCCAGCATGTCGAACAGAAGGATCAGGTATGCAAAACATCTTTAGTGTTTATACCCAAGACTTACATTCAACATATTAGGGCCGCTGTGAAAAGTTGGAACAGAACAAGCAGGTATACATTGGATTTTCATATTACGACTTTAACTTATAAAATTACAAAGCTTTCTGTTGCAATATAGTTCTTGTTTTTACTCACCACTTTTGTGTTGTAAAATTGTAACTTTTTCCTCAAACAGTGCAGCTTTTTTTCTGCTTTTTTTTAAAGTTAAAGTTAGTTAAAGTACCAATGAAACCCCGTTTTTCTTGTAAAATGGCAACATGTCAAAGTAACGTAAAATATTTTAATACGAATGCAATTTTGTCAGAATTATATAGACACAATCATATGAAATGTTTTAATGGTACTTTGAATGCACGTCATTTTTTTGCTCAAAACTTTGTAAAAATTTTATACGTGATTAATGTGATATTTTATGTGATCAATCACATGAATTTGACAGGCTTTTTTGTTTGTTTGTTTTTTCTTGTGCAAATTGCCTTTTTTGTTTCAAAACTGACTTTCTCTCGTAAAAATAGCGATATATTGCTCATATAATACTGCAAATTGACTGCAAAATTCTAGAGCTTTTAAAATGGCAAGGTATTTCGGTAAAATTTAGAATTTTCCGTGCAAAATTACTATTATTACTATTTACTCGGGGTGTGACTAGATTAAAACATGACCATATTTCTCATTTAGAGAATAGAGGTCTCACAGGCAGAATGCAGTCATCCATCCATCCATCCATTTTCTACCGCTTATTCCCTTCGGGGTCGCGGGGGGCGCTGGAGCCTATCTCAGCTACAATCGGGCGGAAGGCGGGGTACACCCTGGACAAGTCGCCACCTCACCGTAGGGCCAACACAGATAGACAAGACAACATTCACACACTAGGGCCAATTTAGTGTTGCCAATCAACCTATCCCCAGGTGCATGTCTTTGGAGGTGGGAGGAAGCCGGAGTACCCGGAGGGAACCCACGCAGTCACGGGTAGGACATGCAAACTCCAGTCAGTTTTATTTATTTAATTTTTGTAATAATCAGAAACATAGCCATCTGACCTTTGCGCATCCAACAAACCGAAAGCTAACCTCTGCATTTTTTACGCGATTTTTGCAACTCGACTGCTCATCTGAGTTTAATCACCGCGTTAATCACCATGTCAATCGTGGACACCAAGCATGACACACTGGATTGCTTCACCGAGCAGCAAGCGGTCACTACAGCAGTCCTCATCAACCCAGAGATTAGACAATCAGCCAAATCACTGTTACACTTGACAACTGCCATATCAAATGCAGAACATCCATCCATCCATTTTCTACCGCTTATTCCCTTTGGGGTCGCGGGGGGCGCTGGAGCCTATCTCAGCTACAATCGGGCGGAAGGCGGGGGCCACCTCATCGCAGCAAATGCAGAACAAAAAATACTTATTTAATTTGATCTAATTTTACTTTTACTTTTTTTAATTTATTTTATTTTATTAAGGCTGTCAAATTTAGTGCATTAACTCATGCGATTAATCACAAAAATCGATCTCATTAATCATGTTTTTACGCAGATTAATCTCACAGTTTTGGTTTGAGTGCACATGCTTATTTATTTTAATCCAAAATAAACCAAGGCAGGATTTATGATAGAACTGTTAACAAGTTTTGGGCAAATAAATGACGTATATTCAAGTAAAATATTAAAATAATGTTCCTGTATTACATTCTGACAATGAAATTGCATTTGTGTCCAAATATTGGTCTCTTTAGCAAGTTAATTTAAATAATGCATGCAAGTAATTTACTGTGATTATTCACGATGAATCCAAATTCAAAAGAGTGATTAATCTGATTTTAAAAATGTAACATTTGACAACACCCTTTTTTAAATTTTCTCTTGCAAAATCATGACTTTTCCCTATTAAAACTGCTATATATTTTTTGTATTATTTTCCAAAATAATGATTTATCTTGTGGTACTGGCATTTTTTACTGCATAATGGATATTCTGAATAATCACTTGTGATATTTAAAAGTTTGTAGTAGTACAGACGTCCCACGTTTATCGCTGTTAATTGGTTGCAGACATGACTGCAATAAAAGAATTTCCGCAAAGTAGGAATCACTAATTATAAATCAAATATTTTCATAGCTAGAGCATTTAAGAAAACGTTTACGACCTTTTCAATACACTTTGCAACATTATGAGAACCCTCTAGACATGAAATAACACCCTTTAGTCACCTTTACACTCTTTTAATGCAATGCAGCAGTGGATTCTCAAACTGTGGTACTTGTACCACGAGTGGGCTCCATCTAGTGGTATGCCAAAGAATCACTTTATTAAAGTACATTGTCTTATTTTCCTATATTCAAACAGTGTTACTGTTCAAACTGTGTTACAGTGACCCCAAATATTAAACGTACTTGTTAAATAAAACCTATGCTTTTTCTTTAATGAACATTTAGGCCTACTATGCTACTGTATTTTAATGATGGTCTTTTTTCTGAGGTGCTACTTCGTGTAAAATGTTTGAGAACCACTGCAATGGCCACAAGACTGAACAACGCGCTCCAGTTTGTTTTGTCTCATCTAGTAGCCAATACTACTCTTGTATTGATAGGTTTTAGCTTATGTAACCATTTTAGGTCTTGAACATTTTTAATTTAGGACAAAAAAAATGTAGAATGTGCTTTAAAAAAATACATTAATTAAAGGTCCCCAAATAAATTGGCGTTGTGGTGAATCTGCAATATTGAAAGTGTGATGTACAAACAGTTTTTGATAAGATAGAAAATCTTATATGGATTTAGTAAACCCAGTGTGACATTGATCATATACTCCAGGGGTGCTCACACTTTTTCTGCAGGCGAGCTACTTTTCAATTGATCAAGTCGTGGGGCTCTACCTCAATCATATATATAATTTATGAAATATGTTTTTGTTAACAAGTTAAAGGTGTTTAATGATAACACAAGCATGTTTAACACATATAGTTAATATTGTTAATAAGTTAAATGTGTTTAAAGATAATGCAAGCATGTTTAACACATATAGTTAATATTGTTAACAAGTTAAAGATGTTTAATGACAATGCAAGCATGTTTAACACATATAGTTAATATTGTTAATAAATTAAAGGTGTTTAATGATAATACAAGAATGTTTAACACATATAGTTAATATTGTTAACAAGTTAAAGGTGTTTAATGATAATACAAGCATGTTTAACACTTATAGTTAATTTTGTTAACAAGTTAAAGGTGTTTAAAGATAATACAAGCATGTTTAACACATATAGTTAATATTGTTAACAAGTTAAAGGTGTTTAAAGATAATACAAGCATGTTTAACATATAGTTAATATTGTTAACAACTTAAAGGTGGTTAAAGATAATACAAGCATGTTTAACACATATAGTTAATATTGTTAACAAGTTAAAGGTGTTTAAAGATAATACAAGCATGATTAACACATATAGTTAATATTGTTAACAAGTTAAAGGTGTTTAATGATAATACAAGCATGTTTAACACATATAGTTAATATTGTTAATAAGTTAAAAGTGTTTAAAGATAATACAAGCATGTTTAACACATATAGATTCCTTTCTTTCATGAAGACAAGAATATAAGTTGGTGTATTACCTGATTCTGATGACTTGCATTGATTGGAATCAGACAGTGGTGCTGATAACGTCCGCATTTTCGAATGGAGGAGAAAAAAAGTCCTCCTTTCTGTCCAATACCACATGAAAGTGGTTGGTTTTTGGCATCTTATTTATCCAGCTTCCGTACTCCTTTGTATACACTTTACAAGAAATACATTGTCGGCAAACTCCGTAGCTTGCTAGCTTGTGCACGCCAGCTTTCTGAGACTGTTATTTTGTTAGCGCAGGCAGGATGAAGAAGCGCTTTTATTGTGCAACTGTGCAGTCGGTCTTAGGAGTTTTGACGACAGGTACGGCGCCAGAGTCTGTTGAAATAAAGTGTTTCTCTCCTTCCTGTCGGTAATTTTAATGAGCTGGCAGCAGCCAGCGTCATCTCAGAAGACCCTCGGGTGCCGTGAATGTCAATCAAGTGACGAAAGTGACGTCATAGTGAAGATTTATGATCGCTCATTTTTAGGACTATTTTTTTAATGCCTGGCTTGTGATCGACTGACACACCCTCCACGATCGACCGGTAGCTCGCGATCGACGTAATGAGCACCCCTGATATACTCTATACCAGGGGTGTCCAAACTTTTTGACTTGGGGGCCGCATTGGGCTGGGTGTGTGTGTGTGTACATATTATATTAATATGATGGATATATAATTGGATACTAAGAGTATGTGAAAGTTTGACTCCTACCTTGTTAACTTCCGTGACGACCTCCTTATATATCAAGCAGCTAAAATGCGCCAACAATTGATAAGTGTGAAGAGTGTTTTACATTTTACCCATCATGCACTCTAATGGATTTAAATGGGTGTCATTTAGAAAAAAATGTTATGATGTTTGGACATTTTTCATATCCTCCACAATGTTCAGTGTGCTGGTTGTGTTATGTGTGACCATGTGTGTTGACCTTTATGTTAGTTGCAAATTTTTTCTTAGCCCCATGACTAGGGAAGAAGGTTGTTTGGATTGTTTCATATAAGTAAATGCTGTGCTATTTTTTCGAAAATACTTTCATGGGTCATTGATATGATTTACTCACATTGTCCTCAAGATGGTAGCAGATATGGAGCATTCAGAAACCGTCTGGTATTTAAAATTAATTTGAAAGCACTCCTTGGTACGATGCTTTGTTGAACTTGTGATGTCTCACGGGCCAAATTAAAGAGGCTGGAGGGCTGGGTGCACCCCTGTACTATACGGATAAAAGTATTAGGAGACACCTTCAGCCAGATGACTTGAGTCCCTTAGCAAGACACACTTCCAACTTGGTGGATGGAAGCCAAGCGCTTTGATGAATTTGGTGTAGAAGAACCTCCAATATGCTCATCCTAAATTCCTAAAAAGACTAATATAATCTACAAATAGCCAACCTCTGGCCTATGACTCCTTCTCAACATTTCATACCTGTAAACATTTTACCCCCTGCCCTCCTGTATGTGACCCACAACAGCTGACCCTGCGGGTGAAGGCCCTGAAGCGGCAGGTGGACGAGAGCGAGGGCGAGGTGGAGCGTCTGGAGGGAGTGCGCAGAAAGGTCCTCAGGGAGCTGGAGGAGCAGCAGGAGCTTCAGGAGGCCATGCAGGCCAAAGTCTCAGCGCTGGAGTCCGAATTAAAGTAAAACCGCACCCCGTGCGGACACTTTATTAGGCACACCCGTATCAAATTAAAACTGATCTGCGTCATACATAATGATGTGTGAACTCGGTATGATCCACATTCTTCTACTAATAACAATAATACAATAGTAGGTCACTTATTATGGATTCTTAGACTGTGGCACAAGTATCACTAGTGGTACAGTAGTACTCATCATTTAAAAAATAAATAAAAATATATTACAGACATTTACATGTGAAAATATTGTACAAATACTAATTTGGCGAAAGCACAAGCCCCCTATTGGAAGTCAGTGGAGGTAGCAAAAGCGTTGGCACTAAATTGTTTAGATGTTGGTACTTGAGGTGTAAAAAGTTTGTAAACTATTCACAAATGAGGAAAACATTTTAATTATAGATAAATAATATGTATGGATACATTAGTAGGTTTGTTTTCTGGGTATATTTCAGTGAATGATCCATAAATCTAAATGACTAAATTCAGGCATATGAAGGATTGAAGACGTTTTATTCACACAAATCACGATTCACTTTCAATCCGATTCTTTGTGTGACAAGTCAATTCTCAATTCAAACGGATTCTCGCCATACAATATTTGGAATGTGAATTATTATAACCTTTTCAGAAGAGGTTATGGGTAATGAAAGCGTAGAAATGGCTTTAAAAAAAGTTTTTAAGAATCAATTCTTGAATATACTCGGAATTGTAATAACAAAAAATCCCAATTGCACGCAATTTTTTCCCCCGCACTTCAGTGTATAATACTAGTGCTGTCATATGATTCATTTTTAATCAGATTAATCACACTTTTGAATTTGGATTAATAATGATTAATCACAGTTGCTACAAAAATGTCGCTTAACTTACCTTACCTTACCTTACCTTTGCTTGTATTTCTTTGTGGTGTGCAGCCCTTTGTTCTTCAACTGTGGTTGTTTTTAAAGGGCTTAATAAATAAAGTTCGTATGGTATGGTACCTTTGTTGACCACATTGCTGCTGGGTAAACTCCACCAGCGTTGTTTGTTGTCCATCTACTATAGCATAGATGCTATTTTAAAGGAACCTATGATGATTCTAATCTATATTTAAAACACTTCCTTGTGATCTGGATCATATGTATTAGATATGCCTAGGTGTAACTTTTGCTCCACAGTGATGATATGCTTAATGCAATACTTCTTTGTGATAATTTACGTATGTTAACTCTTTAAATTTAACAGCACTACTGCATATAATACATGCTAAAAAATATTACTTTATTAATATATTATTTAGTTTTAAATATTTATTTTGTAAATTAATTAATTAAAAAAAGAAAAAATTGTTTGTATCCTTTGATAGTATTATGTGCATATGTTCTCTATTTATGTGTTATTGGGTTTTTATTCATCAATGTTTTTTCCCCCTGAAGGCGGAAGGCGCAGCAATCCCACCGCAGCACTCTGGCCACGTTGAGCTCTGAGGACGAGGATGCTTTCTACGACGTCTTGAACGATGGCCACCACCAAGGCTCTAACTGCTAATGCAGGAAGATCTTATGGAATATACTGTATTCTAAGGAAAAACTTGGGGTGTTGCGTAAAACCAAAAGAGATATCGTTTTTGTGGGTTTGAGTTAGTGCATGTTTTTTTTTTTGTATCTAAAGTGATGTGATATTGTGTATTTTTCGTGTACACTGTATTAGCTGTGACAATCATACACGTTGGCACTGTGACACTAATTGTAGTCTATTTTTTAATCTACTGTTTTGTTGTGTAGTTGTTCACTGAAATGCCTTAAAAAGTTATCTCTGTTCGGATTAATGACGTCCCTGCGTGTTTATATGCTTTATTTAAATACTAGTGTTGCACACGCTTGCATTTTTTGTATATTACATTTCTCTCTTATTAATTAAATGTGTAATTAGCAGCGGTTCTCCTTTTTAGAAAGTATTTTACGACCATTTTGACACTAGTGCACAATAAAAGAGACCTATATGTGATTTATTGTTTTGTGTACTTGAGATTTGCATTCAGGTTTACAGGTTACGTCCCCTGCTGGTCGAACTAAGGTCCCATTCCAAAAGGCGTGTCCGCCACCTGCATACTTCCAAGCAGCCTTTCCAGTGAATAAAGCAAGTGATTGTTATGTCTATTGTAATACTAACCAATCTTTTTCTCAGCTAACACTTTGTCTTCTCTGCCAGCGAATCAGCTCCTTGTCCGCCCTTTTGTGATACCAAGCTGTGTAGTCTGCAGGAGAAGTAAGTTTAAGCATGTTTTAGTTTCTCTATTTAGTACTTTTCTTTATTTAGTCATTTTTGTAGCTTAGTAGCTGAACATCAAATGAGAGCGGGTATAAAATAAGTATTGGATTTTGTACAAATTTAGACCCAAAAGTGTCACGTTTTTTTTTTTTATCACACTGTTGTGCCAAAGTGTCACCGTTAGATTTGTTGAAATGCTATTATCATATACGACAAAAATGCAGACCCTTCAACAAGGCCGAATGAATAATAAATGTTTAAACATGAATTTAATATTTTCTAACTATCAGTTTTAATTGAGTCCAAATGAACTTTAATGTATTTTTCTTATTTACCTTATTACCATTATAAGATTTTTAATGACGTATTAGTTGTTTTTTTCTTATTTATTGCTTAAATAATTTACATATTACTTTTAAAATGTAATCCGGATATATTGTTTTTTTTATTTAAGAGGTAGTTTATGATGGTAGTAAATTATATTCATGATATTAAATATGTGTATTTACAAACCAGGGGAGACTACAATAAATAGTTAGATTACAATCACACAGTTGTGTGATAAGTACAATATACTGTAAAAAAAACAAAAAACTGGCAGCTCCGTTGCCAAAATTTTACTGTACAAATAAAAGTGGTACCTTTCTTATTTACTGTAATGCACTGTTAAAAACAACTATAGAATTTACTGTAAACATAGAATTTTCCATTTACAGTTTACTACATTTCATCTGACCACAGAACTTTCCTCCAGAAGGTCTTATCTTTGTCCATGTGAGGTCAGATGAAACAAAAATTGAGCTGTTTGGCCGCAATACCCAGCAATATGTTTGGAGGAGAAAAGGTGAACACTATGCCTACCGTCAAGCATGGTGGTGGTAGTATTATGCTCTTGGCCTGTTTTGCTGCCAATGGGTCTGGTGCTTTACAGAGAGTAAATGGGACAATGAAAAAGGAAGATTACCTCCAAATTTGTGAGGACAACCTAAAATCATCAGTCCAGAGGTTGGGTCTTGGGCGCAGTTGGGTGTTCCAACAGGACAATGACCCCAAACACACGTCAAAAGTGGTAAAGGAATGGCTAAATCAGGCTAGAATTAAGGTTTTAGAATGGCCTTCCCAAAGTCCTGACTTAAATGTGTAGACAATGCTGAAGAAACAAGTCCATGTCAGAAAACCAACAAATTTAGCTGAACTGCACCAATTGTGTCAAGAGGAGAGGTCAAAAATTCAACCAGAAGCATGTGGATGGCTACCAAAAGCACCTTATTGCAGTGAAACTTGCCAAGAGACGTGTAACTAAATATTAACATTGCTGTATGTATACTTTTGACCCAGCAGATTTGGTCACATTTTCAGTAGACCCATAATGAATTCATAAAAGAACCAAACTTCATGAATGTTTTTTGTGACCAACAAGTATGTGTTCCTCTATCACAAAAAAATAAGAGTTGTAGAAATTATTGGAAACTCAAGACAGCTATGACATTGTTATTTACAGGTGTATGTGTATACAGTATACAGTATGTATGAATATTAGGGTTGTACGGTATACCCGTACTAGTAAAGTACCGCGATACTAATGAATCATAATCGGTACTACACCGCCTCTAAAAAGTACCGGTTGTCTTATTTTCTTCTTTTTTTTTTTACGTTATGACATTGCTGGTTTTAAGAGCAGAGGAGCATGTTCGGCAGCACACAATCACGGAATACTTAAAAGCAGACACAGTGTGTAGACAGAAAAGGGAGAACGGACGCATTTTGGATTAAAAACTACCAATAAAGGTGAAGTTATAACACTGAAACGCTGCTCAGCAAGAGGTGCTTTAAGACATGGCTAGATGGTTAGCGGCTAACGTCCATCCGCAGTCGGCAGTGTTTTAGCTACTTCTAAATCACTAATCCTCACTTCCATGGCGACAAATAAAGTACGTTTCTTACAAGTATCATCCCTGCAGGACGAGGAATAGCTAAACATGCTTCACCACACAGTAGGCGAATACGATAGCTCACCGGCATCACTGCTAACAAGCTGGCGCTTCACAATGTAAACAAACGCCATGGGTGGATCTACACCTGACATCCACTGTAGTGATACCCAGTACATGAGCCTATCTAGTCGATACTACAATGATTACATCAATATTTTTTATAATCACAAAATCTTTTTTTGTTTTTTTTAAATTCATATTATGTTTATAAACTCAGGAAATACGTCCCTGGACACATGAGGACTTTAAATTATGTCCAATGTATGATCCATTAAGTCATACTTGCCAACCCTCCCGGATTTTCCGGGAGACTCCCGAAATTCAGCGCCTCTCCCGAAAACCTCCCGGGACAAATTTTCTCCCGAAAATCTCCCGAAATTCAGGCGGAGCTGGAGGCCCTCCAGCTCCATGCGGACCTGAGTGACGTGTTGACAGCCTGTTCACACATGCGCTTTCCCACAATATAAACAGCTAATGATCGAGGGCGAGTTCTTGGTTTTTTATGTGGGTTTATTGTTAGGCAGTTTCATTAACGTCCTCCCAGCGCGGTAACAACACACAACAGCAGCAGTCAAGTTTTCGTCTACCGTAAAGCAGTTCGTCTGCCGTAAACAGCAATGTTGTGACACTTTTAAACAGGACAATACTGCCATCTACTGTACATGCATATGTGACCCACCCATAATGTGTCACATTTTTGTGTTGATTTATTTATTTTATTTTGTGGTTTGAATTCGTTTTTGGAGCTGTCATTCCACATTTGTCAGTATTCACATTGGTCAGTAGGGGGCAGTAGGGCGTTTCTTCCCAATTGAATGCTATCACCTGCAGACAGGAAGTGTCTTGTCATTCTGATGAGCGCGACCAGTCTGTGAACAATTGAAACGTCCTGTGTGCTTTTTCCTCCTGTATAACAGGTTAGTTTTGGTGAATCAACTCACTGAATAATATCCATGTGATCTTTATAAGTTTAAGTACACATTCTGATGATGGAGCCTAACTCTGAAGTGTTTGTGAGTTGTAGTTTGTATTTGTGAATGAATCCAGTGCACAGCTGCAGTAATCAATACAAAAAGGCGACGTGAGTGCGCAATGTTTATATAGGAACTTCTGATCCTAATTCAGACTCCCAAATTAGAGCTCCCGTTTTCTTATTGATTTTATAATGTATATTTGTATAATGTGTGTGTTCTGAAATAGTGACAGAGAATAGAACAAGGATGGACAATTCAACCCTTAACTCAACAATGAGTAGATGAGTGTTGTGTGTGTATATGTGTAAATAAATGAACACTGAAATTCAAATATTTCTTTTATTTATATATATATATATATATATATATATATATATATATCTAGAATTCACTGAAAGTCAAGTATTTCTTATATATATATATATCTTAACCACGCCCCCCGCCCCCCACCCCCCACCTCCTGAAATCGGAGGTCTCAAGGTTGGCAAGTATGCATTAAGTACTTGGTATCGGATTGATAGCCAAATTTGTGGTGTCATCCAAAACTAATGTAAAGCATCCAAACAACCGAAGAATAAGTGTTTATTACATTTTAACAGAAGTGTAGATGGAAAATGTTAAAACAGAAAGTAAGCAGATATTAACAGTAAAAACAAGTAGTTTAAGAATCAATGTTGTACCACTTGTCCTTCATAATGTTGACAAAATAATAGAGTGAGAAATGACACAATATGTTACTGCATATGTCAGAACCCAAATTAGGAGCCTTTGTTTGCATACTAATAAAAGACAAGTTGTCTTGTATGTACACTATTATATTTAAGGACAACATTTTTCTTGCAATGCCATAAGAAACATAAGTTTAATGTACTGTAAGATTTTTTGTTAAAATAAAGCCAATAATGCCTTTTTTTGTGTGTGGGTTCCCCTTTATTTAAAAAAGTATCTAAATACATTTTGGTTTCGGGACAACCCTAATGTGTGTGTGTGTGTGTGTGTGTATGTATATATATATATATATATATATATATATATATATACCTCTATACAGATTCTCACCAAAATGTAATGCGAACTTCTATTAAAAAAAAGAAGTCATGTTATTCATGCATAGCTAAAGCAACCAGTTGACTCAAATAAAAGGACATGTTTTTGTCAAACCATTTTGTAAGGGGGGAAGTAGCGTCTTATATTTGAGTAAATACTGTCAATTCTTTTGCACAGTACTATTTATTTGCCGTGTGCTAAAAATGATCATTTTATCAACTGCACCATTTTTGATAACAGCCATTTCAACACTACATTCTAATGCTAGTTCCTTGGAGCACTGAATAAGTGTGTAATCCTTGCAGGTTTACTGTAATTACTGTCGACATCAGCCTGTAATTAAGACTTCTCCCCACAAGCGTTAGAGTAAAGGTAGCCTACAGTCATTCAGTAACACGTAGACATAGTCACTCACTGTAGAACAGGATTTGGTTTTCTCAAGAAGCCATTCAAGCGTTTCTTCCTTTTAAGTCACCTGCTACAATAATACACAGGTGGCAATTCTTAAAACACTATTGACTTTGGGCTGGGCACCGCACAAAAGGCTTTTGTACGTTCGGGTCATGTATGCAAAAACAAAGAAATGTATGGCAACAAAAAATTATGAAAATTGTAATTATTGGCCACACCTTCCTAGCAGGATGTTTTAATATTAATTTGTAATGAACTAAATGTGAGTATATTTGTAAATCTTCTGTTTTTGCACAAAAAGGACACCATTTTCCTTCATTATTTAAGATTTTACTGAATATTGTGTAAATGAATTACATTTTAGTAAATTTGTAAATTTTCCATTATTGTATAATAAATACAAAAATATATTTGCATTCATTATTTAACATTTGACTAAATATTGTGTATTTATTTTTAATTCAATGAATTTGAGTACATTTGTAAATTTTCTGTTGTACAATAAATACAAAATATATTTTCATTCATTATGTAAAATTTGACTTATTGTGTAATTTTAATTGAATAATGAACATTTGTAAATTTCCCAGTATTGTACAGTAAATGCAAAACAATGTTTTCATTTATTATTTGAAATTTTACTTAATATTGTGTATTTCTTTTTCCATCCATCCATCCATTTTCTACCGCTTGTCCCTTTTTATTTTATTTAATTACAGAACATTTTCCGTTATTGTACAATAAATACAATAATATTCTCATACATGATTTTAAATTTCACTGAATATAATGTTTTTTTTTTTAATTCAATGCATTTGAGTACAATTGTAAATGTTCTGTTATTGTACAATAAATACAAAAATATATTTGCATTCATTATTTAACATTTGACTGAATATTATGTACTTATTTTTTGCACAATAATTTTGAGTTTATTTGTACAAAGAAATTTTATGTTATTGTAAAATGCATTTAAAAAAAAAACTGTATTCATTACTTAAAATTTGACTTATAATTTTGTAGTTTTAATTTAATAAAGTAAAATAAATTTGTAAATTACCCATTATTGTACAAAACAATGCAAAACAATATATTTATTTATTTTGACTGAATATTGTGTATTTTTTATTCTAAAATTACAGTACATTTTCCGTTAGCGTACAATAAATGCAAAAATATTTTCATACATGATTTAAAGTTTCACTGAATATTATGTATTTATTTTGAATTCAATACATTTGAGTACATTTGTAAATGTTCTGTTATTGTACAATAACTACAAACATTTATTTGCATTCATTATTTAACATTTGACTGAATTTTTTACGCAATAAATTTTGAGTTTTTAAAAATATATATTTTTATTCATTACTCAAAATTTTACTTACAATTGTGTAGTTTTAATTTAATGAAGAAAAATACATTTGGAAATGACCCGTTATTGTGCAAAACAATATATTTATGTAATATTTCACTGAATATTGTGTATTTTTGATTCAATTAATTACAGTACATTTTCCGTTATTGTACAAGAAATACAAAACAGATTTTTATGCAATATTTAAAATTTTACTGAATATTGTATATTTATATTTAATTCAAGAAATTATAGTTGAGTTTTCGTTATTGTACAATAAATACATAAAAATAGATGAAAGCCTAGGGGGTAAAATTATAAAATTGCTAATTTTTATACCCACACAAAGAAACAAAGAAAAATCGTTTTTTGAACCAATAAAAAGATAACGCCTTTAAAAAGTGCTGAATCGAAACATGTTCCAACAATTATCAAGTATTTCATCATGTTGAGTTGAGCCATTTAAGAAGTTGCAAATAGGGTCTGCAAGTAAAAGCCTTGAGTGTGTGCCTGCAAAAGGGCCAGCTGCCATGTGACTACTGTTATCAAAGTAAACTCTATCCTATTTGCAGGTCAGACACAGAATTAGCTGGCGAGGAGGAGACACATCACCACTTAATGAAGGAAGGAAGGAAGGTGGCGGCGGTGCAAGATGGACCCTCAAGGTTGACTAAAGAAGGCCAACATGGGGTCTTTTTGGAAAAAGATGAGCCAAGCGGCCGAGGGAAGGATGGGGTTGAGCAAAGCTCGCCGCAAATGTCTGCAGGAAGGAACTGCCAATAACATCCCGGAGGTAAGTTAGGATTCATGCTTTGTATGTAAATTATTTGCTATTTAATGCAGAAAATGTTAGCTTTGGAAGTATTAAGATTTTATTTTCAATAAAACCTGTTTTTTTATTATTATTTATTATTATTATTATTATTTATCTTAAATAAAAGTTATGGTAAAAATGTGTTTAATCAATTTAAATATAATAGCAATCACATTTATTTCAAATATATATTTTATTTTATTATATAATTGTTTTTGTTTGTTATAAGCGTAACTATACTATTTTATTACTTTATAATTAATATATGAATATAATTTATACTAATGCCAACATTTAAAAAAAGCTATTATACACCCAATTTAACCCTAAAATGTTTTTAAAAGTCTAAAATAATAATTTCCCTACCTATTAAGACTATATTTGCAAGGAAACAATGGTTTTTTTACCCGTATATTTGTTTTAAATGTGACTATAACATTTTATTAATTTTTACTTATATATTAAGTATACAGTATATTAATTTATAATCACGCCAGCTTTAAAAAAAAAAAATAATTATACACTCAATTCAAAACAAAAATGTTTAAAACTCTAAAATAATAATTTCCTAATATATATATATATATACATATATATATATATATATATATATTTATTTATTTATTTATTTATTTTTTTTTAATTTAATGAAATTATTTTACCTGTATTTTTGTTATAGACATAACTATACCATTTTGTTTATTTCTACTTATTATATGAATATAATGTATTAAATACATTTACAGACCAAATTTAACTTTAGAAAAATTAAAAACAAAAATGTTTAAAACTCTAAAATAATAATTTCCTTGCCTCATAAGTCTTTATTTTCAAGGAAACGTGTATAAAATTGTTATTATTCAAACCTTACTGTCCATCTTGATTAAGAATTATGAAGAACATTTGTTTAATCTAATTCTAATCTAATGGTATAGCCAACAAATATGTACTTATGAAAGTATTTTTACCTTTATCTTTGTTATAAACATAACCATTTTGCTTATTTGTACTTATCATATGAATATAATTTATAAAAATACATTTATATACCCAATTTTACTTTAGAAAAATTAAGATGAAATAACGTTCAATGTTTTAAAACGCTAAAATAATAATTTTCCTGCTTCTTGTCTTTATTTTCATGGAACTGAGAATTTTTCAAATTAATTATTATTGAAACGTTATTTAGTGGTATCATAAAAAAGGAAACAATAATCATCAAAACATTAAAAGAAATTTGCAAAGATCTGATTGTATAGCGTGGTGTGTCATTGTTATAAAATAATTTTCATCAGTATTTTTTTTATTTATCTGTTATTTATGTACTAAGAGACCGCTCTAGTGTTAAAAACAATTAAATATGAGTGGTCCATAAATGTTCAAATATTTGCAATAAGTGTGAAGGGAAAAAAGTCAAACTTCCTCTAATGTTTTACAGCATAGTCAATATTATGTAACATCTTGCTATTCAAATAGCATAGGGAAAGGCCATGAGCACATTAAGACTATCTTGATTAATCTGTGTTTATTAAAATTATGACAGTGTCTAAAAAGTAGTCTAATCATTTATGTACCGTACATATTATAACTCTTATTTGTGTCAATGAGTGGAACATTTAAAGCAGGAACTGCCTGCAGGGTTCAACTTGCACAGTGCTGGACTCACTTCACACAATCATCACGTCACTGAGGCTCACCTTACTTTTTTTTGTTGCTGCTCAGATGAGCTAAACGTCTCATTTGACAACTAGTATGTGTCGTGTGTGTTGCTTGTCTTTTTTGCACCAAGAAGACCGGCGGTGAAATTCAGACTTCGGCCAACAGAGAGTGGGATAACATCGCGACCACCACCGTGAGTCACCATACTAAGCTAAAAAGTTTACTGTCTTAGCATAACGTTGTATGCCGTGTGTGTGTGTGTTTTTTTAGTTTGTTTCATCAGCATGTTTGGTTAATGGGATTTTTTTGCTGCTGTGAACCTCTAAAATCATACTTGCCAACCTTGAGACCTCCAATTTCGGGAGGTGGGGGGTGCGGGGGGCGTGATTGGGGCGGGGGCGTGGTTAAGAGGGGAGGAGTATATTTACAGCTAGAATTCACCAAGTCAAGTATTTCATATATATATATATATATATATATATATATATATATATATATATATATATATATATATATATATATATATATATATATAACAGAAATACTTGAATTTCAGTGTTCATTATTTACACATATACACACACATAAAACTCATCTACTCATTGTTGAGTTAATGGTTGAATTGTCCATCCTTGTTCTATTCTCTGTCACTATCTTTCTAACCATGCTGAACACCCTCTCTGATTATGCATTGCTGTGTGGCACGCACAAAAGTGCTTTCATCAAATGCACTAGATGGCAGTATTGTCCTGTTTAAGAGTGTCACAACATTGCTGTTTACGGCAGACGGACTGCTTTACTGTAGACGTTCTTTATATTGTGGGAAAGCGGACTCAGGTCCGCATGGAGCTGGAGGGGGCGTGGCCTCCAGCTCCGCCTGAATTTCGGGAGATTTTCGGGAGAAAATTTGTCCCGGGAGGTTTTCGGGAGAGGCGCTGAATTTCGGGAGTCTCCCGGAAAATCCGGGAGGGTTGGCAAGTATGCTAAAATATATCAATATATTACATTTTTATTGATGTTTATCGGAAGATGACATTTTTTTGTCCCAAAGACGTCACTGCAGGGGAAAATATTGCAGAAAGAAATGTTGCTGCTTGTGAAAATAGTAAAATAGTACATTTTCTATAAAATAATTGCCGAGATATGTTGCAAAAATGCATTTTTAAGCGTTAAAAATATATATTATTCATATTCAATTTGTACAGTACAGGCCAAAAGTTTGGACACACCTTCTCTTTAATGTGTTTTCTTTATTTTCATGACTATTTACATTGTAGATTGTCACTGAAGGCATCAAAACTATGTATGAACACATGCGGAGTTATGTACTTAATAAAAAAAGGTGAAATAATTGAAAACATGTTTTATATTCTAGTTTCTTCAAAATAGCCATCCTTTGCTCTGGTTACTGCTTTGCACACTCTTGGCATTCTCTCGATGAGCTTCAAGAGGTAGTCACCTGAAATGGTTTTCACTTTACAGGTGTGCCTTATCAGGGTTGATTAGTGGAATTTCTTGCTTTATCAATGGGGTTGGGACCATCAGTTGTGTTGTGAATGAGAAGGTGTGTCCAAACCTTTGGCCTATACTGTATATTTGAGGTTGAAGTGATTTTAAAAGACTGACCCATTAAAATAAAATTAAAAAACCACTACAATAATTTTTACTGCATTTTTTGGAAAAGCTGACAATATTGTCTTTAGTGTGAGTTTTGTGTGAATGTGGCCTGTGGGAAAAAATAACAATGCAAACAATATTGTTCCCGGTCAGTGACCCATCTCCCGGCCTAAAAAATAAAATTTATGGTAAATGAGTTGTTGTTTTTTTTAATATATAAAAACATTGTAATTTTGTAAACATACTGCCCATTAAAGGGTTAAAAATATATATTAAACATCTAATATGTATATTTTAGGTTGAAGGGTGTTAAGAAGACTGACTTGTTCAAGGTGAAAAACATACACATTGTTTTTCAGCAGTTTTTGGGAAGCTGACATTTTTGTCATAAAGATATTTAGTGTGAGTTTTTGTAAATGTGACCTGTGGGAAAAAATAATGAATGAAAAATAATATTGCGGTCAATTACTGACCCATTGCAGGGCGTTTTTTTTTTTTAATACAAAACAGCATAGTTATGTAAACATGCTGCCCTTTAAAGGATTAAGCCTACCGTATTTTTCGGACTATAAATTTCTCCGGAGTATAAATCGCACCGGCCGAAAATGCATAATAAAGAAGGAAAAAATCATATATAAGTCGCACTGGAGTATAAGTCGCATTTTTGGGGGAAATTTATTTGATAAAACCCAACACCAAGAATAGACATTTGAAAGGCAATTTAAAATATATAAAGAATAGTGAACAACAGGCTGAATAAGTGTACGTTATATGACGCATAAATAACCAACTGAGAACGTGCCTGGTATGTTAACGTAACATATTATGGTAAGAGTCATTCAAATAACTATAACATATAGAACATGCTATACGTTTACCAAACAATCTGTCACTCCTAATCGCTAAATCCCATGAAATCTTATATGTCTAGTCTCTTACGTGAATGAGCTAAATAATATTATTTGATATTTTACGGTAATGTGTTTATAATTTCACACATAAGTCACTCCTCAGAATAAGTCGCACCAAAGTATGAAAAATACTGCGACTTATAGTCAGAAAAATACGGTATATATAATTGATTCATCCTGATATGTATATTTTCGGTTGAAGGGGTTTTTAATGACTGACTCATTTAAAGTTAAAAAAAAACAAAAAACATATATTTTTACAACCATTTTTGGCAAGCTGACATTTTTTGTCATGAGGATGTTTAGTGTGATTTTTTTGTAAATGTGACCTTTGGATAAAAATAACGATCACTGACCCATCGCAGGGCCTACAAAATTGTATTTTATGGAAAATACTTTAGTTTTTTCTTTTTTTCCAATTAAAATCAGTGCAGTTATGGAAACATAGTGCCCTTTAAAGGGGTTATAAAAATATGTATAATTAATATTTGTATTTCAGGTTGAAGCGGTTTTAAAAGACTAAATTGTTGAAAGTGTAAACAATACATATATTTTTACAACTGCTTTTACAAGCTGACATGTTTTGTCTTTAGGGTGGGTTTTGTGTAAATGTGACCCGTAGAAAAAAATAACAATATAGCTCAACACACGGCCTAAAAAAGTGCATTTTATGGAAATACTTTAGTTTTTGTAACAGCACAGTTAATATACTGTACTGCCATTTAAAGAGTTAAAAACACACCAATTGACTGTATAATACATTTATGTTAGCTATATTGCAGGCTGAAATGTTGTACTCATTCAAAGTGGAAACCTATCCATCCAAGTTCTTCCGCTGAATATATACAGTTTTTACAGCAATTTTTGGGAACTTTACATTTTTTGTCATAATGGTCAAATGTATGAGTGCCATTTTAAGCACTACTGTATGGACTACAGCCTTAGAAAATATCAAACTAATATTTGATATGTACAAAGTAAAAAAAATACCTATATTTTTACAACAGTTTTTGGAAAGCTGACATTTTTTGTCATTTGGATAATTAGTGTGAGTTTTTTTTTAAATGTGACTTGTAGGGGGAAAAATAACTGCATGAGAATCAACACCTGTCGCTGACCCATCTCACAGCCTAAAGAAAACATATCTTATGGAAAATGTTTTTGTTTTTTCAATTAAAAAATAGTGTAGTAAATATACTGCTCTTTAATGGGACCAATTTACTGTATAATACATTTTGGAAGTTATTTTAAAATGTACTCATTCAAAGTGGAAGCAATTCTGAATATGTATAGCAGTTTTTGGGAAGCTGACCTTGTTTGTCATTTATTTTAGTGAGTTTGTTGTAAGTCTGACACTGTGGAAAATATAACAAAGCATGAAAATGAATGTTGCTGCCAATCACTGACCCGTCTCCAAAGTAAATTTAAAAGAAAAAAACATTTTTACAGCAGTTTTTGGGAAGCTGACTTTTTTGTCATGACGGCTACATGTGTAAGTGCCTTTTTAAGCACCCTTTTAAGGATTAAAGCCTTAAAAAATGTAGTAAATTAATATTTGATATATACTGTATATGTCAGGTTGAAGTGGTTTTGAAAGACTGACTTTTTCAAAGTGAAAAAAATGCATATATTTTTAGATTTTGGGAAGCTGACATTTTTAGCCATGAGGATCTTTAGGGTGTTTTCTTTCAATGTAACCTGTGGGTAAAAATAACAATCAATGCGTGACAATAAATATTGCTCACTAATCACTGACCCATCTCACGGCCTAAAAAAACATTTATTGTGGAATTTTTTAGTTCTTTCAATTAAAAAAAACAGTGTACTTTTAAAGGGACCAATTTACTGTATAATACATTTTGTGAAGTATATTTCAAAAACATATTTATTCAAAGTGAAAATGTTTTAAAAATAATAATTTTTAACAGTTTTTGGGAAGCTGACCTTGTTTGTCGTTTATTAGTGTGAGTTTTTATAAGTCTGACAT